>NC_133369.1:2945189-2960189 GCF_049309525.1 Garra rufa | reverse complement strand
CCTCCGCCTCCACTGCTGCCACCATTTACTCCTGAACTCCAGCGGCTCCTGTCCGACACAACGACAATTAGAATCAGTATACAGCCAATAAGACTCCCTCTGCATCTGATATTAAACTCAAATAGACCACTTCACTTTGCATTCCTCATCTTGTGAGGATGAGAGATTAAGGTGGATGTTTTAATAGCGTCTCTGATTTAAACTTGTATAATAATAAAAAAAGTGTTACATTTGTGACTCTGGACCACAAAACCAGTCTTAAGTAGCATATTTGCGGCAATAGCCAAAAATACATTGCATGGGTCAAAATTATTGATTTTTCTTTCATGCCAAAAATCATTAGGATGTTAAGAAAGATCATGATCCAAGATATTTTGTACATTTCTTACCGTAAATATACAAAACTAATTTTTGATTAGAAATATGCATTACTATAAATATATATAAAATAAATATTACATTACTAACTTAATTTGAACAACTTTAAAGACGATTTTCTCAGTATTTAGATCTTTTTTGCATCCTCAGATTCCAGATTTTCATATATGTGACCCTGGACCACAAAACCAGTCATAAGGTTAAATTTTACAAAACTGAGATATACATAAATAAGCTTTCTATTGATGTATAGTTTGTTAGGATAGGACAATATTTGGCCGAGATACATCTATTTGAAAATCTGGAATCTAAGGGTGCAAAAAAGATCTAAATACTGAGAAAATCGCCTTTAAAGTTGTTCAAATTAAGTTCTTAATTCATATTACTAATCAAAAATTACATTTTGATAGGTTTACAGTAGGAATTTTACAAAAAAATCTTAATGTAACATGATCTTTACTTAATTTCCTAATGATTTTTGACAAAAGAAAAATCAATAATTTTGACCCATACAATGTATTTTTGGCTATTGCTACAAATATACCCCAGCGACTTAAGACTGGTTTTGTGCTCCAGGGTCACATATTTGTATCTCGACCAAATATTGTCCTCTCCTAACAAACCATACATCAATGGAAACTTATTTATTCAGCTTGACCCTTATGACTTTCTATGGTTTTGTGGTCTGGGGTCACATTTATTTTTTTGAATCAGTCTAAAACAATTTAACAATTAATTTGCATAGTCACTCAAACACTAGAATATAGATGTTTCAGTAATACTGTACATATGTCCATGTCAAAAGAAAAGTACAAAATTGATTTTATACCCATAGAAAGCACATTAAATGTAAGTAAAGTGTCTACTTTTAAGGTTCCAAATAAGTTTTGAGAATTAAATATCAAAATTTGGTTGAAATAATGTTACATTATCATTCAATGTGTAACAATATTTATGTAAAAAAACATGCTTATTCTGACTTGTACATATTAAAATATATAATAAGGGAGCATATTCAATTTTATTGTGTTTTAAAGGAATAAACACATTTTACTGACAAATGGGCAAAACCTAGGATAGTGGCAAATTTGAAAAATGTAGAATTACAACTAATTAGTATTTGGGGTGAAAGTAATTAATCTTTTAATATGTCAGAAATTGATTTTTGTTGTAAATATGCCTGACAAGACTGTTATAGTGTTATAGACATTATAGTGCGAGTCATCTGTAAATTAGGGAAAATGTATGATACTTATATTTTGCTCAGAAAAACAAAAACGCAATTAAGTTAACTTATATAGAGTGAGAGAGTGTATTGCTTTATATATTTTATGATTTACATATACACATATATGGTTAAAATAATTATACAAAATGATTATAATTACATTACATAAATCAATTTTGCTGTTGTATTTGTGAAAATTAAAATATGAAAATTAAATATTATAATATTATTTTATACTAATAACAACAGATTGATATTTTTCAACTTTTTGATGAGATTCAGTTTATATATTTTTTTAAATATATTGCACAGCTCTAAGCACCCTTCAGAAAAACACTGAAGTTGAGTTTTTCCGTATTAGTAATTACAAATAAAATAAATATATTTGGAAATGGGTTTGAAGTGCAAATATTTTCTGGAAATTCTTGGGGGGGGGGGGCATTTTATTGCATGCAAACAAGACAGTAAAATCATTTTTAAAAAGGTTTCTTATAACCAAAGGCAGCACTGCACGTGCGCCTTCCAACGTTACCTGATGGCTGCATTTCTGATAGCCCTGCCACAACTTACCCAAGGGTGTTGCCTGCCAGTCTGCCCAGTGTGTCAGAACCAGACAGGAACCAGGGCGGATCACTAGTCCTGCCTGGCCTGGAGCTCCTTCCTGCCCCTGAGACACTGCTCAACTTTGAACTGGAAACAAAAGATGGGAGATCAGTTACAAACCTATAGTCCCAACATGTGGGACCATCACAGAGCCTGGAGAGCCCAGGCCCTACGTACCGTGAGGGCGACTAACATGGCAACACCCTTGGGAATCAGAACTGACTGCAGCTCATTCCTCAGACAAGAGCTGTAGGAAAGGCTGGCAGGGAACTGCTAAGGATTTCCCCTAAATCATGTGCCATCATGCCCGCTAAATACTTTAGTCATACACAAACACGGTGAGGTTCACAAAAGGGGATTCGCACTGTTGTGACATGGCTTCGATCCCAAAAACACGAAAAGAAGCACTAGCCCACCTGCTCAGTTCAAGCAAACGAACCACTGCAATGTGCAGCGGACAGCAAAGTAGTCAAAATGAGTCATTTTTGCAGTTTATTTGGAATAAACGCTCTTCAGACTAATGCGTATGCATGTTTTTTTTACATTACAAAATTAAAACACTGCTAATAAAACCAGAAAAGCAAAAGCTGGCCACACCTTTATTAAATGTTTTGAAGCCTGTATATTCAAACTGACTTGTTCCCATCTGAACCACTCCAGAAAAATCCCTCCCTTCCATCACTAAAGTGCATTTTCTCTATGCATCTATAAGGTTATTTACTGCATCATATATAGCATTCATAACATCCCTAAACGTTAGCATGTCTTCACACCAAAGCCAACAACACGCCCTTTAATCTAAACATATAAGGTAGGTTTTATCGGTGAAAAGTCAATGCACTTAAAACAGAATTAAGACAAACTTAACAGATAAATCCACAGCAATCATAAGGAGAAAGGGCATTATTTTGCATGCCAGCTCAAACATGCATTTTCCATGCAGTTAACAGCTGTATTAATTTCTCACCCATCATTCCCATCGGGTTTGCCGAGCTCCAGTCGGTCAGGCTGGACGGCAAAGCTTATCCTGCAGATACGTCCATCCTGAAACAAGAGGATATCATTATTTAATGCATTGCTCCATGCTCAGACAAAAAAGGCATTATATACACTACAATTCAAAAGTTTTTGAACAGTAAGATGTTCAATGTTTTTTAAAAGAAGTTTCTTATATCCAAAGTACAGCAAAATTCTGTAATATTTTTACAATTTAAAATGACTGCTTTCTATTTTAAAATATTTTAAAATGTAATTTATTCCTGTGATCAAAACTATTTTTTTTAGCATTATTACTCCAGTCTTCAATATTACATGATCCTTCAGAAATCATTCTAATATGCTGATTTGCTGTTCAAGAAACATTTATTATTAATTATTATTCTCAATATTTAAAACAGCCGAGTACATTTTTTCAGGACTCTTTGATGAATAGATCCAAAAATCTGCATTTATCTAAAATAAAAAGCTTTAACATTATACACTATACCATTTAAAAGCTTGGAGTCACTATAATTTTTTGTATTATTTTTTGGGAAAGAAATGAAAGAAATTAATACTTTTATTTAGTAAGGATGCTTTAAGTTGATCAAAAGTGATGATGAATACATGTTACAAAAGATTTCTATTTAGATCAATGCTGTTCTTCAGAACTTTCTATTTATCAAAGAAACAAATTCTGCTCAGCAGTTTCAACATAATAATAAATGTTTTTTTGAGCAGCAAATCAGAATATTAGACAGGGTTTCTGCAGATATGAACAAGTGAAATTTAAGACTTTTTAAGACCTTTTTAATACCACCTTATATGAAATTTAAGACCGAAACCTGTAATGGAAATAGATATTATATTACATGCATATATGTAATATTTAATGTGTTTAATGTAAAAAGTAAACGCAATTTCATGGCTGTCATAAATTAAATTTATTACTACGATATACAGTGAACTTTTCATATCAGCAGATACTATTCCACACAAAATATCCCCATAAAAGTACCACTAGAAATATCTGATGTAAAAAAAAAAATAGCTTTTACATCGTAAATCTGCATATTTGATTTACCTTTATAAATGCCTTTTTTTTTTTTACTTTTGAAATGTATGCATTACCCTTGAAATTTATTTTATGAATTTATCAATAAATTCTAAATGGCTGTTAGCAGTGAGATTACATAATTTACACTGCAAAATTAAAAGTGAGATTAATGTTTTAAATACATTTATTGATTTATAAATATATACATTAGAAATGTTGGGTGTGGACTACTTTTAAACACACTAAACTACCAGCAGGTGGCGGTAAGTCACTTCATGAGCGAGTTATTTCAACTGTTTCGAGCAAAACACTGAATCATAGCAGAAGGTTGCTAGGAGAATGCTTCTGATAATGTTGCATATTGTCTAATATGTAAGTAACTACTTGACTAACTACTTTTTTATTGAGCTAAAATTAATGTAACATTTGTAATTGTGAGAATTTTTAGCAAAAAGCTCACTTGGTATATTACTGAACTATATCATGTTATAAATAAACTATACATTTTAAATTTTTACCTCAGTGTGTTTCTTTAGAGTGCTGTTACATTCATTTGTTTTAAAGTATGTCACAAATAGACCAGAAATACACTATCCATTATCAATTTCTGTTTACGTTTAATGTATTAAAATATGAATCTTTCTTGCCTTTGGATGCTTCACTAGTTGTTTTTGTCACTTCAGTTTTAATCAGGCGGTTTGTTCGGTCGGGCAAGTAAAAAAAAAACATTTTAAAAGTATCTCGAATGCTGGCGGTCAGCTAGCTCGACCTATATTTCTTATTATTATTGATAACATTATATACAGAAAAAGGTAGTTTGACCTGTATTCTGCTACTGCGATTCTGTCTGAAGACGCAGTAACTTCCACAGAGGGAGAAAAAAATCTAGTTGTTAGCAACTGGCCTTAGCCAAGCCCTATATTCAGTTTTTTTCAAGCTAAGTATCGCTAAACTTGCACTTCCCCATAGCTAAAAAGTTAAATCCATTTTACTTCTGCGGTACAATCCGAGAGAGACTCGCGGCAATAACAGAAAGCTGATTGGCTATTGCATGCTGGTCTCATTTGTAGTTTAAATACAGCAAATTATATTTGGAATAGTGAAATAAAGAACTACAACACCACGGAAACAACAAAAAGAGAATTTAAATGAGCATTAGAGGTAGCGTTACATGGACATCGGAAAAATAAGACCTGTGTAAAATTATTTAAGACCTAGAACAGCGAATTTAAGACTTTTTAAGGCCTAAAATTTGGATTTTTAAATTTTAGACTTAAGACTTTTTAAGACCCCGCGGAAACCCTGATTAGAGTGATTTCTGAAGGATCATGTGACTGGATGAAAAGAAGCCAAAAATTTAACTTTGATAACAAAACATTTAAATAGAAAACATTATTTTAAACAGTAAAAATATTTCAAAATGTTACTGTTTTTGCTGTACTTTGGATCAAATAAATGCAGGCTTGGTGAGCAGAAGAGACTTCTTTCAAAAACATTAAAAACTGTTAAACGTTTCACTGGTAGTGTATTTATCCTAATGTTGGTCCAATTTGTTTTTTTCTTCAATGCAACACAAAAACAGAATGTGTGAAGAAATGTGCATTGCTCTTTTTTATACAACAGTTCATAATGACCTGACAAACTTCAAAAAGGGTCCTTTTGACACTTAAGAAACAGTCAATGTGAACTCCAGTGTTAATGGAAATTACACTAAATTCAATGCAAGTCACTTTAAATAAAAGGTCTGCCAAATGCATATTTGTAAATGCAATGAAAAAGAGCACAAAAATAACATATTGGTGGTTAACAACAAGATGAGTAATATTAATCTCATTTATAATACAATGACCCACATGAAAAACATCTATGAAAAGCCTAAGCAATGCATGATATAAAGTAACAGTGCTGCAATAAATGTTACCTCAAGGAGAAACCCAGCATGATTTGGTCCAACCACACACTGCTTAAGTTTGGCCTGCTCCAATGGAATAAGGTGTGGATGACTGCCGTGCGGAGAGAGAGAAATGTTAGCCAAGTGTTTTCACAAAACGCAAGACTTCATTGAAGTAGAAAGAACTAAAACCACTGGCTTAAAATGTAAATGCTTGTTAAAACATACCTGTTACAGTTGTATTTGTTGAGCTTTTCCGACACTTCACGAAGCCTGTAAGAAACAAAGGTATATGATGCACTGGGCTTATAAAACAGACTTAACATCCACAGAAAATAGGATTATACAATGCCTAGAATAACACTGTTCTCCTCACATCATCAAAGCCAAAGCTGAATATAGAGCGCCATCATTTATATTGGTTTGAGCAACAGCCAACATGTCTAAACCATAACTGGCCAAAACCTTGGCAGGACAAAAGCGAGAGAGGATGACTATTACGGTTTGACTGTGGGAGGCGGAAGGAAAACTGAGGAACAGATCATGCCTCGCGGTCAGAGGAAGCTAAGTGGCCTTGCGGGGCATTTTACCCTTTACTTTATTCTAGGCATTTTACACTGATTCCTGCCATGCTTAAATATTAGTTTAATATACATATGCATCATGCATTTGGAAAATGCAATTTAAAAATCTGAATATACCTGGAGTCATCAAACACTTGTAATACACATGCAAAGATTTGTAATGTTTGCAATTAGTATACTGATCTTACAATTCATCAGCAAATGAATTAAGGTAGCTATTATTTGCAAAATCTGATTAACATTGATTTATGATTTATTAAAATAGCTAAATGACCTTTAAAAGAGAGCATATAACGAAAAACTGTAGAAATCCCAACCAATACAAACATAAAACTCAGGTAATAAAATAAAAACAATGTAGTACATGCTGAAATAATGAAAGGAAAAAAAAAAAAAATGAACAAAGGCTCTGCTGGAAGTCTTCTCTCCATTATAAATGATTTCATCATTCTATGCCGCAAAACAAAAGCCCTTAATAGTAAAGACTGGGTATGATAATACGATTTTAGGCCAAACAATCAGACACTTAAATGCATACAATTTTCAAATAGGAAACTATGGGTATGAGTGCACTGGGGACAATGAACACACTTGGAAGGCAGCATGGTGTGCTGAAGCTTTCATATGAGTAGATGCAGATGCACAGCCGACAGTGACATATGAAGAAAGATTGCTTATGGCAGCATGCAAACGGGTCCAAATTGGCTGAGGAAAAAAGATTTCTCTCAGATGTTGGCCAACTTTAGTCTTTCAAGCCCTTCTTGGACAAAAAGTATGTCATAAACCAGCTGTAAAACCGTCAAAATGGCTGCATACCAAAATCTAGCATGCTGTCTATGAGTGTAAAGCATTTATAAGGATTCAAAAGACAGGGTTGCTGTCCCTTCTGAGGCTTTATTTTAGTTAAGACATTCTCTTAGTAGGCAGCTCACTAGGGTTTGGAACAGAGCCAATGTTTTGCTTGGCATACTTGGCACCCTAGTGCAGGAACATGCCTACCGCATAATCTGAACAATGAGAACCGATGGAGACGACTTCTAAACACCAAAAGAAAAAGTCATTTTCCAAATTACATTGTCAAATTATTACATACAATCAGCTAAACGTATCGCTGAAGTCTTCAGATTCTCTCAATCGATACTGAGCCGCTGAACAGCAACCTCTGTAGATCAATTCAGTATGAAAAGAGTAAAGTCCTGAAAGCAGCTCCAGCAAAAACCTTCAAAGTATTTCAAAGAGAAACCAAAAACAACATGAATGTGTTTTCCTTCAATACCATAATGCATAGCACAGCATATTATATTGGCAGGGAAATGTGTCTTAAAGCAGTTATTTTAACATAATATTGCAAAGCAACAAAACATGCATATGGGTCAAAGACGTTAAGATGTCCACATCAAAAGAAATTTACAAAAGTGATTTTATGTCCATAGAAAGTACATTAAGGTTTTAGGTTTTTGGAAAATACAATGTCAAAATTTGGTTGAAAAAATGTTATTGTCATTTAGTGTAACACAATTTATATGTAAATAAATTTCAAACAACATGCTTATTTCTGACTGTACATATTAAAATATATAAAAGCATAAGGGAGCGTATTCAATTTTATTGTGTTTTGTAAGTGAGCAAACAATTCTTACTGACAAATTGGCAAATTTTAAAAATGTAGAATTACAGCTTATTAATATTTGGGGTGAAAGTAATTCATCTTTTAATATGTCAGAAATGGATTTTTGCTGTAAATATGCCTGACAAGATTGTAACACTGACTGAAATGTGTTTTTTCTGTAAATTATAGGAAAATGTATATTTATTTTTTGGCTTAAAACAAAACTGCAATTAAATTAAACAGAAAACTTCTTTTTGCAAAAAAAAAAAAAAACAATTTAAAGCAGTATTACACTTGTTCTTATGCTTAACCCCTTTTTCATCTTTGACCCATGCTTATCAATGCATGTATTTCCTGACACAGACTAAAAAGCCCGAGATCAGCGACATCATACTGCAGTGTGCACCATGAATGTCCCTGCACAGCGGCAGTCTTAGCTACGGAGATCGTGCTGAATCTAGCATGAAGGGGACACGTGTGCAGAAAGGTCCCTCGTTTCCTGTCAGCGCAGCACAGCAGAAAAGCCTTCAAGTCACGGCTCATTATTGCAGGACACATCAGCGGACATTGAAGGATGGAGGTCTCCATGTGCACGCTAAAACGTTAATGACTACTGCAAGTATACATCCGGCCTGGGGATGACAGATAATATGTAGGGCACTAGGCGTACAAACAAAATGGCTCAAAATTGCATTTAGTCTTTTCTTTTGTTGGAACTGGTCACCTGAAACACTTTATAATGTAACGTTTCCATGCACTAATTATATAAATAGCCTATGATTCTTTATCATCTATACTGTCAATTGGCTAAATGCCACCATTTACTACCGAACGGCACCCAAAAAAAAAAAAAATAGCATGACACAATTGTATACTCAAATACTTCTGACAGTCACTCACCCTCACAGTCAACCACAGTCTTATCTGTACTGGCAGTTTCAGAACCAAAAATATTTTTACACTTCTATTATAATCATATAAAAGATCTAGCATAAGATTTTTTTTAAGCAGGCAAAGCATCCATCAATTGAACTGAAACCAAAAGTGCAATGGCTTTGTGCATGCATCTAAACAAAAGTCTGCATTAAAATGATGTAGTCTCTTCAAGTTCAACATGCATTTAGTAACAATGGTGCAGCTGCTAGAAATTCACAGAATTTCCAACATTTTTGTCGACACTTTAAAAAAAAAAAAACCTGTTTTAACAAATTAAGATAAAAATATTTTTATTTAACAATAAAAATATTTAATATACTTGAAATGGGAACAATTCATGACTAGTTCAAGTATACATTTATATAAAAAAATAATTAAAACACTTACGACTATATTTACTTACATACTTATATAGTTAAACCAAAATTTATTCAGACGTCTTCAACATTTCTTGGATTATCAGTTTATTCGCTATAGTTGGTAATAAAATATGACAAGAACTCAAGAGTCAGAACAAATTCTTCTCGATAATGTCAGATAACTTTGATAAAAAGGTATGTAATGGATTACAATCAACCAAAAATTCAGAAAACTGTTAGTATGACTATTTACACAACTATTAATACTTTGTTGACCAATTACCAAGAAATGCTAAAGGTCGCATTAGCAATTAAAGAAAAAACATTTAAACAAAACATGGTCAAGTCAAAGGGTCTGATTACTTTTGGTCTTAATTTTTTATTAATTTTACTGGTAGTTTTTTACTTGGGTATAATGCGTCACTGTTTACTTTATTTTACGATCCTCCGAACTATAGTGTCTTGCACCCATTAGTACAAAAATATAAAAAAAATTACATCTGGTGTCTGAATAGTTTTTGGTTAGACTGTATATATTATTTGTTTTATTAATTTATTTATATTACATCAGAGTTGTATTACAGTAGTAATAATAATAAAGTACAATTTGTATATTCAAATTGTTTGGCTTCCTAAAAACATCAGTGTGAATGTGGACTGACACACTATCACATTCACAACCAAAAAAAAAGAGGTTTGAGTCAATGCAAAAATTATTTACTCTGCTCAATTTGGTCACTGAAAAGGATTGGAGCTCTTAATTTTGATCTCAAAATGCACTAGATTAATGCATTTAACTTAAAAATAGAGCTGCAAAACGATTAGTCACAATTTATTGATTTAAAAATAAAAGTTTGCATACTATGTGTGTGTGTATATTTACTATGTATATATAAATACATACGTGTATTTTTTTATATATATTTGTATGTAAACACTTGTATGCAATTTATTTTATATATAAACCGTTTACATATAAAGCAAACCTATTTTTCCTTGCATTAGCATTGGGGCTATTTACACACCAAACACAAGGTCAGCATTATAATCCATTAAGTTGTTAGACACAGCCAAAAACAAAGATGAAAATAAATATGTAACTCTTTGAAATATAAAGTACTTGTAATGCATATACGGTGCACATTTATTTATAATGT
Organism: Garra rufa; assembly: GCF_049309525.1. Lineage (NCBI taxonomy): Eukaryota > Metazoa > Chordata > Actinopteri > Cypriniformes > Cyprinidae > Garra > Garra rufa. The sequence continues at coordinate 2,949,409 of NC_133369.1, read as the reverse complement.
TTATAACAAACATGGCTTTATTCTAGTGTCAAAATGCAAAAAAAAAAAAAAACATTTATAACTTTGATTAATGATTAGGGATGAATTGTCTGTCACCCTTTCTTTGTTTGCGTTCATTGATGGTTAGCCTGATATGAAGTTGCTTTCGTAGCAATTAGGCCATATCTTCCACAAAACTGATAACAAAATAAGCATTTTAAGAGATTTTGATATACTAAAATGGTATCTTTGGAAACCCCAACAAACAGCTGTAAAACATCTATAAACACTGGGGGAAGGCAAAGAGCCGCCCATTTTGTCCAAGGATGCTCTCAATGTTACTGGCCATGGATTCCTCATGCAGCTGTCATCAGACATAACAACCACCTCCATCATTAACTATCTCTAGTCATTCTGACTAGTTGCTGACTAACGTTAAATTTAGTTTGTAACTATTTTTGTTTATAACATTTCAAAAATGTAACATCACTGATGGTTGTAACTAAAGTTATAGATTTTGAATTGGATTTTAACTAGGGCTGTCAAATGATTAATCGCATCAAAAATAAAAGTTTGTGTTTATATTATATGCATGTGTACGGTGTGTTTATTATAAACATTTATAAATACACACATACACCACCAGTCAAAAGTTTTTGAACAGTAAGATTTTGTAAAGTTTTTAAAGATTTAACTTATGCTCACTAGGCCTGCATTTATTTGACCCAAAGTACAGCAAAAGCAGTAAAATTCTGAAATATTTTTACCATTTAAAAATCATGTTTTCTATTTGAATACATTTTAAAATGCAATTTATTTCTGTGATCAAAGCTGAATTTTCAGCATCATTACTCCAGTCTTCAGTGTCACATGATCCTTCAGAAATCATTCTAATATGCTTTATTATTGTGCTTTACTAATATGCTTTATTTATCTAATATGATTATTATTATCAATATTTAAAACAAGTACATTTTTCAGGATTCTTTGCAAAAGATCAGCATTTAATTGAAATAAAAAAGCTTTTGTAAGGGGGGGGGTCGTGATAGAAAATAATACTTTTATCTAGCAAGGATGCTTTAAATTGATCAAAAGTGATGATAAAGACATTCATAATGTTACAAATGATTTCCATTTCAGATAAACGCTGTTCTTCTGAACTTTCTATTCATCAAGGAAACCGGAAAAAAAAAAATCTACTCAACTGTTTTCAGCATAATACTAATTAGAATATTAGAATGATTTCTGAAAAATCATGTGACTGGAGTAATGACCCAAAAAATTCCACTTTGAAATAAAAGGAATAAATGACACTTTAAAATATTCAAATAGAAAACAGCTATTTTAAATAGCAAAAATATTGAAAAATGTACTGCTGTACTTTGGATTAAATTAAAGGCTTGGTGAGCAAAAGAGACTACTTCTTACTTGTTCAAAAACTTTTGACTGGTAGTGTACATGTATTTACATAAAATATGTGTATATACAGATTTATATTACAAATAAATATTTTACACAAATATAATTTTTTTCTTATCTATACACATGCATATGTGTGCGATTAATAGTTTGACAGCCCTAATTACTAACTTACATGTCACGTTAAAAATAAATAAACTCTCAAGGCTGCTCAAGATCCACGAAAGAATGACGTTAAACTCAAAACACTGCAATTATCTAAACATCGTGTCTGACGTTAACGTTACGCGTTTACAGACAACTGTTCAAACTAATTGTTCAACCCCATCTGTACCACAAACCAACAGGACAAACGTCAAAACGCATTTCACGCCAGTTGCAATGTTATTTCCACCAACTTTACGAGGATAAATTAATTAAACGGATGAGCTCGCGCAGTGCTGCTAAAGGCTAACCGGCTAACCTGAGAGAATTTTTATTCAGCAATTCTCATCGCGTTCATTCGGCGTATGATAAAAAACACAAGTTGAATATAATAAATCAATCGTACGTTTAAAATCAAACTCTTTATTTGATGTGTAAAGGCGTAAATTTATCGCAGTTCCCTCTCTTTTCACCTCCCCATCCCCCAACCCGCATTGTGTCTTCAGTCAGCCGGGCCTCGTTATTTTTAGCCCCAAATGTCCAACCTTGAGCGCCTCCAGCAGGCATAAAACACTCCAAATATTCAATTAATAATCTCTGAATGACCTTCCACCTCATCCAGGGATAAATCCCCAATCGCAAACCGCTTCTTTCTCATAAATACCTGTCATTAAGCTGGTCTTCGGTCCCGGGTAACGGGTGAACCACGAAGTGAATGGACGTCATGGGCTCGGTCCCGGGTACGTTAAATGATTTTGTGGGGTGGGCTTTTCTCCTTTCTTTACGGGTTAGGTTTGATAATGTGTGTTTTCTTCGCCGAACGCAACCGAAGAGCTGAAATATACAACCTCCTCATCCACATGCCGCCATCTTAACTCTGTTTAAGCTTCTTTGGGTCTGTTGGGGAGGATGCGGGTGTAACGGCGACGCTGATTGGCTGAGAGTGGACATGTGTCGGCGAAGCGGATTGGCTGAGACGCATAAAGGCAGAAAAGAGGGCGGGTCTCGTGGGTTATTTCCCATGTGTTGTCATTGTGCTGGCGACGACTGATAATGTGTGTCATTGTAGTAAATATACGGCTGTTCTTGCAGTGTCATCTGCATTCAGTCCGGATACGAAACTCTTCTTCAGTGGCTTTTACAGTTTGAGTTGATATTAAACCCATGCCGTAGTTATCAGGCATCTCTGAGTCTCTGAGTCTCTGAGACATGATGCATTGTGGGGTATGTTTTTGCACCCATAGGAATAAAGCAATGATGTCATGCCCACCTGCCTTACAAACACACGCTTTTAACACTCGCAACTGTGCTTTGCATGCATTCAAAGACATGCAATGTTAGAAATTATGTCATATTTAGTCAAAAATGCATTTAAATAAAAATCATATCAAATTAATGTTCTGTTTAGGCCCATTTGCAGAGCAAAAAAATGACTTTATAAATGCTAGTAGCATGCAAACACCTTGATGCTTAAAGTAATAAGTTGGACTCTAAAGAGATTTCGACTTGTAGTGAAAGTTGTCATAGATTTAGGTCATTTGAACCCTCTCAATGCAGATTTGACATCCTTTCTGCTGTTTTAATGTTAATGTAACAGGAACTGCAACCAAAAATTTAATAAGCTATATAGAGTCATATATTTTTTAATAAAAGAAACATTAGGAGCATTTTTACTTGTGCACTCAAAAAGTCTTTAGGCCTAAATGTAAGATTTCTGTATTTGAATTGCATATGAAATGTCTGTTTTGTTTTGTTTTTTGCATTATTTGCCATTTTGTGATGCATATTTGTTATTTAAGTTATGATGCTAAAAAAATCAGCTTTGAAGCCACAGGAATAAATTACATTTTAACATAATTTCAAAGAGAACAGTCAAAATATTTGTTTTTAAAGAATTCTATTCTGCTCACCAAGCCTGCATTTATTTGATCTAAAGTACAGGGGGAAAAAAAGTGTAAAATTCTTAAATATTTTTATTATTTAAAACAACTGTTTACCTTTTGAATATATTTTGAAATGTAATTTATTCCTGTGATTTCAAAGCTGAATTGTGTAGTGAAAGTTTTCATAGATTTAGGTAATTTGAACCCTTTAATGCAGATTTTTACTAGTGCACTCAGAAAGTCTTTACCATTTTTTTTAATGCATATTTGATATTTGTTAAGTAATGATGCTAAAAATTCAGCTTTGAAATCACAGGGACAAATTACATTTTAACATACAGTTTCAGTTGAATGAGAAGGTGTGTTTAAACTTTTGGTCTGTACTGTATATTTTTCTGTTTATTACTCTACATTTGTGCAGTTTTCAGTGGGTTAGTGATATTTTTTAAATATATATAAATTAATAAATTAATATTTTTTAAATGGGTTTTTATACAAAAACTGCTTTTTTATGTAAAATTCACTTCATAAAAGACTCACATTTCTAACTTTAATTCATGGGGATAACATGGATAATTTCACATGGTTTAGTGTAAGATTTTTGCCCATCTTTTGGAAAATACAGTTTTAAAAGTTAAAAAAAAACAACTACAAATAACATTTACCAGTAGGTGGCTGCAGAGCTCCACTATTTGCTATTTGACCACCTGAAAGATATTTTTTCACAAGTTTTTTCAGTTGAATTCATATCTACAGTACAGACCAAAAGTTTGGACACATCTGAATGAGAAGGTG
>NC_133369.1:2865678-2944689 GCF_049309525.1 Garra rufa | reverse complement strand
AATTAGATAATGCCTCAAATGCATATTAAATATATATACTGTAATTAATCAACTGAGGAAATTATGGTGAGATCTATTAGTTAAATGTTTATCTGTATGCTGTAAAAAGTACAGTAATATGGTATTATAGTAATAAAAGGACTGCATTTCATTAACCTAATAAGATTCTGATTGAAATGGCCTAACTCAAAACTAAAAAATAGCTTAAAATTACATACAATGGCAAAATATGACCTGAACAGATATTGAAATAAGGTAATCTAGCCAAACCTGTTTCATTAGTTAAATAATATGCAAAAACAATAATGAATTGGTTATTGTTTTTAGGCAATGTCTTACATGACTCCACCGTACAGCCCTGACTGCGACCCGCACTTATATAGTTTTTATACATTTTTATTAGTTTTACATTTCTTAAATATATTTCATTAACCCTGCCACTAGAATATAGAAACAAGGATCACACTGCAAAAAAGTCATCAAATGTCTAAAGATTTGTAAACCAAGATTCATTTACTTGAAACTATTTGACATAAAAAGGGTTGCTTTCTGAGAAACTGAACAAATTAAAGTGAGTTTGTGATTAAAAGAAGAGCAAATATCTGTCAAAAGGCTCAGAAATGGCCAAACTCAAAAATAAAACGTAGCTTAAAATTAAATATAATGGCTAAATAAGTCCTGAACAGATATTGAAATAAGGTAATCTAGTCAAACCTGTTTCATTAGTTAAATAATACGCAAAAAACAATAAATTGGTTGTATTTTTTCAGGCAACGTCTTACATGACTCCACTGTACAGCCCTGACTGCGACCCGCACTTATATAGTTTTACACATTTTATTTATTAGTTTTACATTTTTGAAATATATATTTTTTTAATATTTCATTAACCCTGCCACTAGAATATAGAAACAACGATCACACCTCAAAAAAGTCGTCAAACGTTTAACAATTTGTAAACCAAGATTCATTTACTTGAAACTATTTGACATAAAAAGGGTTGCTTTCTGAGAAATTGAACAAATTAAAGTGAGTTTGTGATTAAAAGAAGAGCAAATATCTGTCAAAAGGCTCAGAAATGGCCAAACTCAAAAATAAAACGTAGCTTAAAATTAAAAATAATGGCTAAATAAGTCCTGAACAGATATTGAAATAAGGTAATCTAGTCAAACCTGTTTCATTAGTTAAATAATACGCAAAAACAATAATGAATTGGTTATTTTTTTAGGCAACGTCTTACATGACTCCACCGTACAGCCCTGACTGCGACCCGCACTTGGGGTCAGGGGTCACGACTTCACCTGAGACCCGATGTCAAGCGGTCAGCGTGATCCGGCACACATCAGACGCAGATCGTGACTCAGCCGTAAACCTTCATCCCCCATCAGCCCCTGCAGCAGCAGCAGCGGTGTCTGACTCTCCAGCTGGAAACTCGCCAGGGCTCTCAGTCTTCCAGATGCTTCCATTGACTTCGAGCTGCAGCCCTCCTCCTGCGTCTGTGCTGCTTGTGGCCAAAGCTTCAGTGGTGGTGCTTCTGCCTCCTAAACAAACAGCCACAGCGCCTTCATGTGGTTTGAAGTTCACCGCCATCGCTCCCGCTCCAACCCGCGACTCGTCCGCAAACAGACCCCCGTCTGGAGCCGTCCCGGCGCGGCCCCGCGATCACGTCTGCACTCATCCCGACTGTGGCAAAACATACTTCAAAAGCTCTCACCTGAAAGCACACCTGAGAACACACACAGGTACAGAGAATATGCTTCTAGTACACTGATATGTTAAAGAGTTTGACTGCTTTGAGTGATTCTCAACAGATTTCGTATTAGACATAAAGCAGGGTTTCTGCACACTGCAAAACATGCTTTTCTTTTGGTGATTTTTAGGGCCCGAGCCCAGAATGGGCGAAGGCCCTATTGTTTTTCTAAGGATTATTATTAGGGCCCGAGCCCAAAAGGGCGAAGGCCCTATTGTTCTTCTAAGGATTCTTATTTGTTTTTTTTTTTTTTTTTATTTTTATTTTTTTTCAACCGTTGGGGCACTTTTGGGGGCCTTAACATACTCAAAAACTCTTGAAAATTTGCACACACGTCGGAATCTGCCGTCGTCCGGACGCCACAGAGGCTGGGACCCGGGCGTGGTTCAGGGCCTCTACAGCGCCCCCTGGAACACAGTTTGAAAACTTGATGTACTGCGCACACATACTTGCGCGTATTGATATGAAACTCGGTACACATATAGAACTCATCGAGCTGAACAACTTTTGTACTCTATGTCATGGGCTCCACGCAACAGGAAGTGAGATATTTAGGGCTGTTTAAAAAGCGCATGCTCTGGAATTTAACGTACTCCTCCCAGGAATTCCATGGGATTGTCACCAAACTCGGTCAGCATGATCTCAAGACATTGGGGACGCTAAATTGCGAGGAGATTTTTGATATCTCGAACGGTTTGGCCGTGGCAAGGCGACAAAGTTATGGCGAGAAATGAGAAACAGGAAGTGTCTAATAACTGTTGCACACATTGCCTGATTCTGATGAAACTTCACCAGTTTGTTCCTTGTATGATGCCGATTCCATAAATGTGACTATTATGAGTCAAAGTTATAGCGCCACCAACTGGCAGCAGGAAACGTGTCATTTTCAAAATGCTTTGAAATCAGCCTCTTAATTTTAATCGATTTTCTTTAAACTTCATCAAAATCATGTCAAAACACGGCCGATAAGAATATGTAAAGGGGTCGATGATAAATCAAATGCTGTTGCCATGGCAACGTGTCAAACTTTAAAATTACATTCCTGTCTTTTCGAGGCAGATAACATGCTTAGAATTTCATGAAACTCAACACACACATCAATATTAATGATAGTTAGACACTGGCAAAAGGTCATAAATGGGCGTGGAGCAGGCACTCTATAGCGCCATCTTTTGACAAAAGTTGGGGGGTTAGTTTTTCCTACAGTCACCAAACTCTGTACTTATATTGTTCTCATCAATCTGGACAACTTTCTAAATCAAACTCATTAGCTAAGACCAACAGAAAGCCGGCTATTTTGATTTGAAGGTGGATTTTTTGAAAAATCAGGTAGTAAACAAATTCACACTACTCCTAAGAACAACCAGCTGTTCACACCAAACTTTTTTAACATGAAGAGAAGATTCTGAAGATGTTAAATTGCGAGCGGATTTGGGATATCTCGAACGGTGTTGACGTGGTGATTTTTTAAAGATGTAGTAAAAAACATAACCCTAATTTTTTATATCTTTAAAGTGCAGCATCCAAACTCTTTAAAACTTTTTTCACACAGAGATCTAATCATTCTGAGCAAGTGCTGGAAATATAAATTTTATACAAGCTTCAATGAATTAAAGAAAATTAAAAAGATAACTCAGAAACCTGCTGTCACTCTGGTGAATGTCTCTACAGTATGTGTGTGCGTTCAGTCAGGCACAGAGAAGCTCATTATTGCAGGGGGGAGGGGTGAGAGGCAGAGAGGGTGACAGAGTAGAGAGCCATTCTACAGACCATCTTTGAACATAATGCACATACTGTATGTAGTGTAATTACATAAATATGTCTGATCTTTGAGAGTCTGATATTTTGAGAAAATATAAAGGGTCACTAAGTCTTTCATTGTTCGTATTTTGCAGTTGTTGTTTTTTATTTATTTTGTACTTAACTGTACCATGAACTTGTCCTATTCAGTCACATAGCAAAAGATTTAAAAAAATACAACTTTTTAGCATGATCAATTTATCTTCATTGATAGACAATATTTACATAGTGTTATTTATTGAATATAAAATAATAATAATAAAAAATTAAGACAAACTTTGACAACAAAACAAACGTTACTGTTATCTCTTCAAAACATCTGAAAACCATAATTTTAAGAACAGTTATAAATATATATATCACCCCGTTAAAATACTCAACTTGATTTTTAAAGATATTTTGAAAGAATGGAGCGTTTATAGAGGACTTTATTGTGTATTGCTGTACACCCACATGAACTGTGTTCATGTTCATGTTAATTCACAGTACATAAACTTTATATGAATACTTTTTCTTAGCTTAATATTAATTAACATTAATAAATGCTATTTATTTATTGGTCATGTTAACTGATATAGTTAATTTTAACAAATGAAACTGGATGGCAACATTTTATATTTTGTGTGTATGTGTCTGTGTGTTGATTTTAAAGTGTAACCCTTTTAATTCTGTAAACTTAAAATCCAAACTAGCAGATGGTTACTGTGAATGCATGTGCCAACTGGGCACCGTCTTCCTTATTGATTCTTAGTTATGACAACAATTGATTTTATACAAAAATATATTATACAAAAATTGTAAAGATAGGTAACAATGACATTTAAGCAGAAGTGGTGGATATAGAGGAAGCAATAATAACATTTTGCTATCATCATGAATTACATGTTCTTATTTGTAGCATACTGGTTCACAGTTGGCATCTATCTGAAGTCCTTGCATTGATTGCATTTAATTAAATCAACATTATATTTGGTCAGTCTGATCTTGAGGCCTTAGAGATGTTAAATTGTGAAGATCTTGAGTTTTCATTAAAGGGCATGTCCGTGGTGGCCTGACAAAGTTTGATGTTTCTGCATAGACATAGAAGTGGTTATAACTTAGCCTGAAAATGTCTGATCTGCCACAAAATTCACAGGTTTGGTAAGAGTCCTGGCCTGAAGACACCTAAAGACCAATATTCAGATATTATCATAGCACCACCTGTTGGCAGCAGGATATCTCATATATTTCACTAACTCAAACATACCAAGGTCAGTCTGCACCAAACTTCATATGTTTGATAATAGTGCTGGCCTGAACACATCTACATGCCAATAATCAGTTATAGGCATAGCGCCACCATCTGGCAGTGGCAAGTTTGGCACATTTAAATGACTTATGACATATTTTTTCTACATTTACTGTATTAAAAGCATACTGCCCACCGTTTGCTGATTTCCTGAAGCCACCGGTCGGCGGTGAGCCCAGGTGCGAGGGCCCGTTCATCGCTGCTCGCAGCTTTAATTATTATTAGGGCCCGAGCCCAAAAGGGCGAAGGCCCTATTGTTTTTCTAAGGATTATTATTAGGGCCCGAGCCCAAAAGGGCGAAGGCCCTATTGTTTTTCTAAGGATTATTATTATTATTATTATTATTATTTTTTTTTCAATGTTTTGGGGGATTTCGGGGGCCTTAACATACACGAAAACTCTTGAAACTTTGCACACACATTGGAACCTGCGGCCATCAGGGCTGGACAGACTTTGACATGGGGGGGTCACCTGGGGGGGGCATGGCACAGCGTTAAAAATTGCGACTTTTGAAGGGCTCTGGAGCGCACAACGGTTGACCTACAGTCACCAAAATTCATACACATATAGACCTCATCGGGCCGAACAAATTTCACACTCATAGTCCGTGCTTCGCCAAACAGGAAGTCGGCTATTCAGGGATGTCTAAAAAGTGCATGCAATGGAATTTGAAATACTCCTACTAGGCCTTTCCACCGATGGCCACCAAACTCGGTCAGCATGATCTCAAGACATTGGGGACGCAAAATTGCCAGGGGATTTTTGATATCTCGAACGGTTTGACCGTGACGGGGCGACAAATTTATGGCGAGAAATGAGAAACAGGAAGTGCCTAATAACTTTGACATACTTTGTCTGATTTTGACCAAACTTCAGCAGTTTGTTCATCGTCTGATGCCGATCACAGAGATGGGACTATTATGAGTCAAAGTTATAGCGCCACCAACTGGCAGCAGAAAGCGTGACGTTTTTGAAACGCTTTAAACTCAGCCTCTTAATTTTACTCAATTTGCTTCAAACTTCATCCCAATAATGTCAAAACACGACCGATAAGAATCTGTGAAGGGCGTTATCCATAACTTTTATCATGTTGCCATGGCAACGTGTCAAACTTTAACTTTAGTTTTTTGTGTTTTTGAGCCACTTAAAATGCTTAGAATTTCATGAAACTCAACACACACATCTGTATTAATGACAGTTAAACACTGATAAAAGCCCATAAATGGGCGTGGAGCAGGCGCTCCATAGCGCCACCTTTTGACAAAAGTTGGGGGGTTACTTTGTCCTACAGTCACCAAACTCGGTACATATATTGGACTCATCAAGCCGGACAACTTTCTAATTTACACCCATTAGCTACGACCAACAGGAAGTCAGCTATTTTTATTTAAATATGGATTTTTGGAAAAATCAAGCTGTGGAATTTGAAATACTCCTCCTAGACCTTTCCACCGATGGCCACCAAACTCGGTCAACATGATCTCAAGATATTGGGAATGCAAAATTGCCAGGGGATTTTTGGTATCTCGAACGGTTTGGCCTTGGCAGAGCGACAAATTATGGCGAGAAATGAGAAACAGGAAATGTCTAATAATTTTGACACACTTTATCTGATTTTGACCAAACTTAAGCAGTTTGTTCGTCGTATGATACCGATCACAGAGATGTGACTATTATGAGTCAAAGTTATAGCGCCACCAACTGGCAGCAGGAAGTGTGTTGCTTGCAAAACGCTTTTAAATCAACCTCTTAATTTTACTCAATTTGCTTCAAACTTCATCAGAATAATATCAAAACACGGCCGATGAGAATCTGAGAAGGGGTCCTTGATACATCAAATGCTGTTGCCATGGCAACATGTCAAACTTTAACATTTGTTTCCTGTGTTTTTAAATATAGCTGTGAATAAATTCATATCACTCATAGCAGAATCAGACAGTTCACACCAAACTTTGTCAACATGATGCCAAGATACTGAAGATGTTAAATTGTGAACGGCTTTGGGACATCTTGAACGGTGTTGATGTGGTGATTTATGAAAGTAACAATAAAAAAGATGAAGAGTTATTTTCATATATCTTTAAATTGCATTATTCTAACTCATCAAAACTTTTTACATATAAAGAACAAGAAATTCTTAGGAAATACGTGTAGTTTCAAAATGTTATCATGCTCAGAGGCCCCAAAAACATTAAAAGTGTCACATAAATTTGTCAGATTAAAGCTCTAATACCAGGGATGAACACTAGAGGTCCTCATAAGATAAGGAATCGTTTGACCTCTAATGCTATTTAGCTCATTCTCAGTGTATAAGAATGAAAATAATCCATAGAATCAGTTGATATAGACTGTACTGTCAGTGTACTTTTACATAATTATTTTGTATAGGTGCTTAAAGAGCATTAAAATCTTTTTTTAATCTTTTAAGGAAAAATTATATGATTTATATACATATATACAATCTCACTGATAGAATAAAAAATCTTATAAGTATGACACTATACTGCTCAGTTCACTTAATTAGAATGAGAAACAAATACATCAACTAAGTTAATATGTATTTATTTTTAATATATTTGTTTATAATTATTTCACAGATGCTTATAGATCATTAAAATAATATTTAAAAATGGATGTAAATCATAAAACATGGTAACTATTTAAAATAGGGTCTCTTTTGTTAACATTGGTTAATGAACTAACACACGAACGAACAACGAACAATATATTTGTACTCGATTTTCTTCAAACTTCATCAGAATGATGTAAAAACACGGCCGATGAGAGTCTGTAAAGGCGTCCCTGATGCATCAAATGCTGTTGCCATGGCAAATAAATAAAAATACAAAATACATTCAAATATTTGTTTCTTGTGTTTTTGAGGCAGATAGCGTGCCTAGAATTTAATTTTCCATTTTCAATTTTCAATGATTTATTATATATTTAAAGTGCAGCATCCTAACTCTTTGAAACTTTTTTCATACAAATAACTATTCATTCTGATTAAACACAGTTCATTTCATAATTATACAAAACTCCACGAATGAAAGAAAATTAAAAAACAAATCTGATCTCACTCTGCTCTGCACTCTATGTGTGTGTTAAGTGGCTGAGTGTAAGGAGGTGGGATGGGTGGTAAGAGAAAGAGTCAGGAGGAGAGACAGTTAGGGTTAGTCCAAAGGGTTATTGTGAATGCATGTGCCAACTGGGCACCGTTTTCCTGATGCTATCGGGATGGCGACTGCCAGACGGCGAGGGCCCGGTCAACGCTGCTTGCAGCTTTAATTATTAGGGCCCGAGCCCAAAAGGGCGAAGGCCCTATTGTTTTTCTAAGGATTATTATTAGGGCCCGAGCCCAGAATGGGCGAAGGCCCTATTGTTTTTCTAAGGATTATTATTATTATTATTTCATCAATGTTTTGAGTAATTTCGGGGCCCTTAACATACACGAAAACTCTTGAAACTTTGCACACACATTGGAACCTGCGGCCATCAGGGCCGGACCAACTTTGACATGGGGGGTCACCTGGGGGGGGGCGTGGCACAGCATGAAAAAAAAATACATTTGAGGGACTCTGGAGCGCACACCGGTTGACCTACAGTTATCAAAATTCATACACATATAGACCTCATCGGGCTGAAAAACTTTCATGCTCAAAGTCAGTGCTTCACCCTACAGGAAGTCAGCTATTCAGGGATGTCTAAAAAGCGCATGCAATGGAATTTGAAATACTCCTCCTAGACCTTTCCACCGATGGCCACCAAACTCGGTCAGCATGATCTCAAGACATTGGGGACGCAAAATTGCCAGGGGATTTTTGATATCTCGAACGGTTTGGCCGTGGCGGGGCGACAAAGTTATGGCGAGAAATGAGAAACAGGAAGTGTCTAATAACTTTAACACACTTTGTCTGATTTTGACCAAACTTCAGCAGTTTGTTCATCTTATGATGCCGATCACAGAGATGTGACTATTAGGAGTCAAAGTTATAGCGCCACCAACTGGCAACACAAAGCGCAACATTTTCTAAATGCTTTTAAATCAACCTCTTAATTTTACTCAATTTGCTTCAAACTTCATCTCAATAATGTTGAAACACGGCCGAAGAGAATCTGTGAATTGCATTATCGATAACTTTTATCATGTTGCCATGGCAATGTGTCAAACTTTAACTTTAGTTTTTTGTGTTTTGAAGCCACTTAAAATACTCAGAATTTCATGAAACTTCACACACACATCTGTATTAATGATATTTAGACACTGATAAAAGCCCATAAATGGGCGTGGAGCAGGCGCTCCATAGCGCCACCTTTTGACAAAAGTTGGGGGTTTAGTTTGTCCTACAGTCACCAAACTCGGTACATATATTGATCTCATCAAGCCAGAAACATTTCTAATTTACACCCATTAGCTACGATCAACAGGAAGTCGGCTATTTTGATTTGAATGTGGATATTTGGAAAAATCAGGCTGTGGAATTTTATATACTTCTCTCAGGAAAACCAACCAATTCACACCAAACTTTTTTGACATGTTGCCAACATTCTGAAGATTCTAAATTGCGAGCAGATTTAGGATATCTTGAACGGTGTTGATGTGGTGATTGATTGAAATCGGAGTAAAACAAGATAGCCGTAATTTTATTATATCTTTAAAGTGCAGCATCCAAAGTCTTTGAAACTTTTTTCATACAGACTACTAGTCATTCTGATCAGACACCGTTCATTTCATAATTATACAAAGATCTATGAATTAACGAAAATTAAAAAACAAATCTGATCCCTCTCTGCTCTGCACTTATGTGTGTGCGTGGTAAGTGGGTGTGTGTTTGTTGAGTGTTAGGGTGAGAGTGGGGAGGGGGGATGGGTGGAAAGAGAGAGTCAGAGAGGAGGAGATAGAAGGGAATATTTAAACTCTTGGTTGTTTATTCATTAGGATGTGAATTAGGGCTGGGTATTGTGACCAATTTGGCAATTCGATTCGATTGTTATTTTTATGGTTTCGATTCGATTATATTCGATTCGATATCGATTAGCTATCAATATTTCATTTAAAATGTTAGTTTTGCAGACATGGGATCACTATTTTGATATAAATCCTGGTAACTTAAAACTCCCCTACTTAAGTTTATTACTGAAATACACATCTACATTAATAATAGGGTGCACACAGTTGTTTATTTTAAACAACTTTTATTTTAAATGAATACTGTAACAAGAAGTCATAAATATGTGCATCCAATGTACACCATGTAAACAAACTGCAAAATGCACATTACTGTAAAAAAATAAAAAGACTAAATGTGCAACAGTGAAATCTATTAAGAACTTCAAACATGTTTAAGAAATATTTTTTTTTTCTAAATTCAAATCAGGCCCATCATAAAGCCCTTGTCTGCATATACAAAACATTCTAACTGTCCATAAAACTAACAGATCTTAACTAAAGCCTAATATTTTTTGATCACCAGATTTTTTTTTTTTGCAAAAAATTTACACCCATTAGCTACGACCAACAGGAAGTCAGCTAATTTGATTTGAATGTGGATTTTTGGAAAAAATATAGCTGAATAAATTCATATCACTCATAGCAGAATCAGACAGTGCACACCAAACTTTGTCAACATGATGCCAAGATACTGAAGATGTTAAAATGTGAACGGCTTTGGGATATCTTGAACGGTGTTGATGTGGTGATTTATGAAAGTAACAGTAAAGAAGATGGAGAGTTATTTCCATATATCTTTAAATTGCATTATTCTAACTCATCAAAACTTTTTACATATAAAGAACAAGAAATTCTTAGGAAATACGTGTAGTTTCAAAATGTTATCATGCTCAGAGGCCCCAAAAACATTAAAAGTGTCATATAAATTGTCAGATTAAAGCTCTAGTACCAGGGATGAACACTAGAGGTCCTCATAAGATAAGGAATCGTTTGAACAATAATGCTATTTAGCTCATTCTCAGTGTATAAGAATGAAAATAATCCATAGAATCAGTTGATATATAATGTACTGTCAGTGTACTTTTACATAATTATTTTGTATAGGTGCTTAAAGAGCATTAAAATCTTTTTTTAATCTTTTAAGGAAAAATTATATGATTTATATACATATATACAATCTCACTGATAGAATAAAAAATCTTATAAGTATGACACTATACTGCTCAGTTCACTTAATTAGAATGAGAAACAAATACATCAACTAAGTTAATATGTATTTATTTTTAATATATTTGTTTATAATTATTTCACAGATGCTTATAGATCATTAAAATAATATTTAAAAATGGTTGTAGATCATAAAACATGGTAACTATTTAAAATAGGGTCTCTTTTGTTAACAATGGTTAATGAACTAACACACGAACGAACAACGAACAATATGTTTGTACTCGATTTTCTTCAAACTTCATCAGAATGATGTAAAAACACGGCCGATGAGAGTCTATAAAGGCGTCTCTGATGCATCAAATGCTGTTGCCATGGCAAATAAATAAAAATACAAAATACATTCAAATATTTGTTTCCTGTGTTTTTGAGGCAGATAGCGTGCCTAGAATTTCATTTTCCATTTTCAATTTTCAATTATTTATTATATATTTAAAGGGCAGCATCCTAACTCTTTGAAACTTTTTTCATACAAATAACTATTCATTCTGATCAAACACAGTTCATTTCATAATTATACAAAACTCCACGAATGAAAGAAAATTAAAAAACATCTGATCTCACTCTGCTCTGCACTCTATGTGTGTGGTAAGTGGCTGAGTGTAAGGAGGGGGGATGGGTGGCAAGAGAAAGAGTCAGAGAGGAGGAGAGACAGTAAGGGTTAGTCCAAAGGGTTACTGTGAATGCATGTGCCAACTGGGCACCGTTTTCCTGATGCTATCGGGATGGCGACTGCCAGACGGCGAGGGCCCGGTCAACGCTGCTCGCAGCTTTAATTATTATTATTATTATTATTATTATTATTTCATCAATGTTTTGGGTCATTTCGGGGCCCTTAACATACACGAAAACTCTTGAAACTTTGCACACACATTGGAACCTGCGGCCATCAGGGCCAGACAAACTTTGACATGGGGGGGTCACCTGGGGGGGGCGTGGCATCACGTTAAAAATTGCGACTTTTCAGGGACTCTGGAGCACACACCGGATGACCTACAATTGTCAAAATTCATACACATATAGACCTCATCGGTCTGAACAGCGTTCATGCTCAAAGTCAGTGCTTCGCCTAACAGGAAGTCAGCTATTCAGGGATGTCTAAAAAGCGCATGCAATGGAATTTGAAATACTCCTCCTAAGCCTTTCCACTGATGGCCACCAAACTCGGTCAGCATGACCTCAAGACATTGGGGACGCAAAATTGCCAGGGGATTTTGGATATCTCGAACGGTTTGGCCGTGGCGGGGCGACAAAGTTATGGCGAGAAATGAGAAACAGGAAGTGTCTAATAACTTTGACACACGTTGTCTGATTTTGACCAAACTTCAGCAGTTTGTTCATCGTATGAAGCCAATCACAGAGATGTGACTATTATGAGTCAAAGTTATAGCGCCACCAACTGGCAGCAGAAAGCGCAACGTTTTCTAAATGCTTTTAAATCAGCCTCTTAATTTTTGTCAATTTGCTTCAAACTTCATCCCAATAATGTCGAAACACGGCCGATGACAATCCGTGAAGGGCATTATCGATAACTTTTATCATGTTGCCATGGCAACGTGTCAAACTTTAACTTTAGTTTTTTGTGTTTTCGAGCCACTTAAAATACTTAGAATTTCATGAAACTCAACACACACATCTGTATTAATGATATTTAGACACTGATAAAAGCCCATAAATGGGCGTGGGGGAGGCACTCTATAGCGCCACCTTTTGACCAAAGTTGGGGGTTTAGTTTTGCCAACAGTCACCAAACTCGGTACATATATTGGTCTCATCAAGCCGGACAACTTTCTAATTAACACTCATTAGCTATAATAAACAGGAAGTTGGCTATTTTTATTTGAATGTGGATTTTTGGAAAAATCAGGCTGTAAATAAAATCATACTAAACAAAGCAGAAATAAGAAGTTCACACCAAACTTTGTCAACATGATAAGAATATACTCAAAATGCTAAATTGTGAGCGGATTTGGGATATCTTGAATGGTGTTGATGTGGTGATTTTTTAAAGTCACAGTAAAAAAAAAGTAGCATTCATTTTCATATATCTTTAAAGTGCCTAATACCAACTCTTCAAAACTTTGTATATATGAAGAACAAATCATTCCTAGAAAATACGCTTGGTATCAAAATTGTATCATGCTCAGAGGCCCCAAAAACATTAAAAGTATCCAGAAGTGAGAGAGGGAGAAATGAAGACTGTAATACAAGGGATGAACACCAGAGGTCCTCGTATGATAAGGAATATTTTTTACCTCTAATCCTATTCTGTTCATTCTCAATGTGCAACAAGGAAACAAATGCATAGATTTATTTGGAGTTGTTATGTACTGTACTGTACTGTCAGAATACTTTTACATAATTTTAAAATAAACACTAAAAAGCATAAAAAAATTAGTTATTTTTTAATGAAAAATTATGAAATGTTTTGTTTGTCTCTCACTGATTTGGTAACACTTTCTATGAAGCCCCTATTATAAGGGTATTTCTAATGCATTATAATGAATGCATAATGCATTATAAAAAAACGTATAATATATTATATCATTCAATAAATATTCATAACAACAATTATCATACATTATAATACTTAAATATTAGAGGTTATAACTTTTAAGATTATGATTATTTATAACACACAGTAGACACCATTTTAAACCTACTTCATTTGTAATGGACTATATCATATTAGATTTATTTTGTTTACATTATACTCTATTCTATTGACTATTAACAACTAACTCTCACCAACTAACACTCCTTACAGTGTAGACTTAGTTTAATGTTAGGCTAAGTAGAAGGTTCATGTTCTTGCAAAGTTACTTATAATCAGTTTGTCTTTTGGGGAACTGTCTAAATACAGTGTTAGCATATATTTACCACAACAAATAATAATTACTGCTAGCTGACATGCAGTTGCAGAGTTACTTATAAAAAGCTGTCTAACGGGTACCATCAAAATAATTAAACTGATCATATTATACATTCATCTGATCTGATACCTGATCTAATGGCTATTTGAGAATTATTATTATTATTACTTATAAGTGGTCTTTGTATGATTTAAGTAAAGTGACATCAGTAAGATGGCAAAATATGAGACTTATACATTATAACTATGAAGAGGTAATCATACTCATAAAAGCTATAATAAAAAAAGTAAAAATTCTAATACATTGAAACTGTTCTTATGAATGCTCATGAGATGATACAACATATTATAAGGTTTTTTATAATTTATTATGCATTCATTATAATGCCTTAAGAATACCCTTATTATGTATTATTAATACATGAACCCACAAATATTTTTAACAAATATAAATAAATGTACCAATGTACCTTTTAATAATATATGAATACTTTTTTTAGCTTAATATTAATTAACATTAATAAATGCTATTTAATTATTGTTCATGTTAACTAATATAGTTAATGTTAACAAATTAAACTGGATGGCAAAATTTTAAATATTGTGTGTATGTGTCTGTGTGTTGATTTTAATTAACCCTTTCAATTCTGTAAACTTTAAATCCAAACTGGCAGAGGGTTACTGTGAATGCATGTGCCAACTGGGCACCGTTTTCCTGATGCTATCGGGATGGTGACTGCGCATATGGCGAGGGCCCGGTCATCGCTGCTTGCAGCTTTAATTATTATTATTATTATTATTATTATTATTTTTTTTTCAATGTTTTGGGGGATTTCGGGGGCCTTAACATACACGAAAACTCTTGAAACTTTGCACACACATTGGAACCTGCGGCCATCAGGGCCGGACAGACTTTGACATGGGGGGGTCACCTGGGGGGGGCATGGCACAGCGTTAAAAATTGCGACTTTTGAAGGGCTCTGGAGCGCACAACGGTTGACCTACAGTCACCAAAATTCATACACATATAGACCTCATCGGGCCGAACAAATTTCACACTCATAGTCCGTGCTTCGCCAAACAGGAAGTCGGCTATTCAGGGATGTCTAAAAAGTGCATGCAATGGAATTTGAAATACTCCTACTAGGCCTTTCCACCGATGGCCACCAAACTCGGTCAGCATGATCTCAAGACATTGGGGACGCAAAATTGCCAGGGGATTTTTGATATCTCGAACGGTTTGACCGTGACGGGGCGACAAATTTATGGCGAGAAATGAGAAACAGGAAGTGCCTAATAACTTTGACATACTTTGTCTGATTTTGACCAAACTTCAGCAATTTGTTCACCGTCTGATGCCGATCACAGAGATGTGACTATTATGAGTCAAAGTTATAGCGCCACCAACTGGCAGCAGAAAGCGTGACGTTTTAGAAACGCTTTAAACTCAGCCTCTTAATTTTACTCAATTTGCTTCAAACTTCATCACAATAATGTCAAAACACGACCGATAAGAATCTGTGAAGGGCGTTATCCATAACTTTTATCATGTTGCCATGGCAACGTGTCAAACTTTAACTTTAGTTTTTTGTGTTTTTGAGCCACTTAAAATGCTTAGAATTTCATGAAACTCAACACACACATCTGTATTAATGACAGTTAAACACTGATAAAAGCCCATAAATGGGCGTGGAGCAGGCGCTCCATAGCGCCACCTTTTGACAAAAGTTGGGGGATTACTTTGTCCTACAGTCACCAAACTCGGTACATATATTGGACTCATCAAGCCGGACAACTTTCTAATTTACACCCATTAGCTACGACCAACAGGAAGTCAGCTATTTTTATTTAAATATGGATTTTTTGAAAAATCAAGCTGTGGAATTTGAAATACTCCTCCCAGACCTTTCCACCGATGGCCACCAAACTCGGTCAGCATGATCTCAAGATATTGGGAATGCAAAATTGCCAGGGGATTTTTGGTATCTCGAACGGTTTGGCCTTGGCAGGGCGACGAATTATGGCGAGAAATGAGAAACAGGAAATGTCTAATAATTTTGACACACTTTATCTGATTTTGACCAAACTTAAGCAGTTTGTTCGTCGTATGATACCGATCACAGAGATGTGACTATTATGAGTCAAAGTTATAGCGCCACCAACTGGCAGCAGGAAGTGTGTTGCTTGCAAAACGCTTTTAAATCAACCTCTTAATTTTACTCAATTTGCTTCAAACTTCATCAGAATAATATCAAAACACGGCCGATGAGAATCTGTGAAGGGGTCCTTGATACATCAAATGCTGTTGCCATGGCAACATGTCAAACTTTAACATTTGTTTCCTGTGTTTTTAAATATAGCTGTGAATAAATTCATATCACTCATAGCAGAATCAGACAGTTCACAGCAAACTTTGTCAACATGATGCCAAGATACTGAAGATGTTAAATTGTGAACGGCTTTGGGACATCTTGAATGGTGTTGATGTGGTGATTTATGAAAGTAACAATAAAAAAGATGAAGAGTTATTTTCATATATCTTTAAATTGCATTATTCTAACTCATCAAAACTTTTTACATATAAAGAACAAGAAATTCTTAGGAAATACGTGTAGTTTCAAAATGTTATCATGCTCAGAGGCCCCAAAAACATTAAAAGTGTCACATAAATTTGTCAGATTAAAGCTCTAATACCAGGGATGAACACTAGAGGTCCTCATAAGATAAGGAATCGTTTGACCTCTAATGCTATTTAGCTCATTCTCAGTGTATAAGAATGAAAATAATCAATAGAATCAGTTGATATAGACTGTACTGTCAGTGTACTTTTACATAATTATTTTGTATAGGTGCTTAAAGAGCATTAAAATCTTTTTTTAATCTTTTAAGGAAAAATTATATGATTTATATACATATATACAATCTCACTGATAGAATAAAAAATCTTATAAGTATGACACTATACTGCTCAGTTCACTTAATTAGAATGAGAAACAAATACATCAACTAAGTAAATATGTATTTATTTTTAATATATTTGTTTATAATTATTTCACAGATGCTTATAGATCATTAAAATAATATTAAAAAATGGATGTAGATCATAAAACATGGTAACTATTTAAAATAGGGTCTCTTTTGTTAACATTGGTTAATGAACTAACACACGAACGAACAACGAACAATATATTTGTACTCGATTTTCTTCAAACTTCATCAGAATGATGTAAAAACACGGCTGATGAGAGTCTGTAAAGGTGTCCCTGATGCATCAAATGCTGTTGCCATGGCAAATAAAAAAAATACAAAATACAAAATACATTCAAATATTTGTTTCCTGTGTTTTTGAGGCAGATAGCGTGCCTAGAATTTCATTTCCCATTTTCAATTTTCAATGATTTGTTATATATTTAAAGTGCAGCATCCTAACTCTTTGAAACTTTTTTCATACAAATAACTATTCATTCTGATTAAACACAGTTCATTTCATAATTATATAAAACTCCACGAATGAAAGAAAATTAAAAAACAAATCTGATCTCACTCTGCTCTGCACTCTATGTGTGTGTTTGTGTGGTAAGTGGCTGAGTGTAAGGAGGTGGGATGGGTGGTAAGAGAAAGAGTCAGACAGGAGGAGAGACAGTTAGGGTTAGTCCAAAGGGTTATTGTGAATGCATGTGCCAACTGG
This sequence comes from Garra rufa, assembly GCF_049309525.1. Classification (NCBI taxonomy): domain Eukaryota; kingdom Metazoa; phylum Chordata; class Actinopteri; order Cypriniformes; family Cyprinidae; genus Garra; species Garra rufa. The sequence continues at coordinate 2,927,116 of NC_133369.1, read as the reverse complement.
GCACCGTTTTCCTGATGCTATCGGGATGGCGACTGCCAGACGGCGAGGGCCCGGTCAACGCTGCTTGCAGCTTTAATTATTAGGGCCCGAGCCCAAAAGGGCGAAGGCCCTATTGTTCTTCTAAGGATTCTTATTTGTTTTTTTTTTTTTTTTTTTTTTTTTATTTTTTTTTTTTTTCAACCGTTGGGGCACTTTTGGGGGCCTTAACATACTCAAAAACTCTTGAAAATTTGCACACACGTCGGAATCTGCCGTCGTCCGGACGCCACAGAGGCTGGGACCCGGGCGTGGTTCAGGGCCTCTACAGCGCCCCCTGGAACACAGTTTGAAAACTTGATGTACTGCGCACACATACTTGCGCGTATTGATATGAAACTCGGTACACATATAGAACTCATCGAGCTGAACAACTTTTGTACTCTATGTCATGGGCTCCACGCAACAGGAAGTGAGATATTTAGGGCTGTTTAAAAAGCGCATGCTCTGGAATTTAACGTACTCCTCCCAGGAATTCCATGGGATTGTCACCAAACTCGGTCAGCATGATCTCAAGACATTGGGGACGCTAAATTGCGAGGAGATTTTTGATATCTCGAACGGTTTGGCCGTGGCAAGGCGACAAAGTTATGGCGAGAAATGAGAAACAGGAAGTGTCTAATAACTGTTGCACACATTGCCTGATTCTGATGAAACTTCACCAGATTGTTCGTTGTATGATGCCGATTCCATAAATGTGACTATTATGAGTCAAAGTTATAGCGCCACCAACTGGCAGCAGGAAGTGTGTCATTTTCAAAATGCTTTGAAATCAGCCTCTTAATTTTACTCGATTTTCTTTAAACTTCATCAAAATCATGTCAAAACACGGCCGATAAAGAATATGTAAAGGGGTCGATGATAAATCAAATGCTGTTGCCATGGCAACGTGTCAAACTTTAAAATTACATTCCTGTCTTTTCGAGGCAGATAACATGCTTAGAATTTCATGAAACTCAACACACACATCAATATTAATGATAGTTAGACACTGGCAAAAGGTCATAAATGGGCGTGGAGCAGGCACTCTATAGCGCCATCTTTTGACAAAAGTTGGGGGGTTAGTTTTTCCTACAGTCACCAAACTCTGTACATATATTGTTCTCATCAATCTGGACAACTTTCTAAATCAAACTCATTAGCTAAGACCAACAGAAAGCCGGCTATTTTGATTTGAAGGTGGATTTTTTTGAAAAATCAGGTAGTAAACAAATTCACACTACTCCTAAGAACAACCAGCTGTTCACACCAAACTTTTTTAACATGAAGAGAAGATTCTGAAGATGTTAAATTGCGAGCGGATTTTGGATATCTCGAACGGTGTTGACGTGGTGATTTTTTAAAGATATAGTAAAAAACATAACCCTAATTTTTTATATCTTTAAAGTGCAGCATCCAAACTCTTTAAAACTTTTTTCACACAGAGATCTAATCATTCTGAGCAAGTGCTGGAAATAAAAATTTTATACAAGCTTCAATGAATTAAAGAAAATTAAAAAAATAACTCAGAAACCTGCTGTCACTCTGGTGAATGTCTCTACAGTATGTGTGTGCGTTCAGTCAGGCACAGAGAAGCTCATTATTGCAGGGGGGAGGGGTGAGAGGCAGAGAGGGTGACAGAGTAGAGAGCCATCCTACAGACCATCTTTGAACAAAAAATGCACATATGTATTTTAATTACATAAATATGTCTGATCTTTGAGAGTCTGATATTTTGAGAAAATATAAAGGGTCACTTTGTCTTTCATTGTTCGTATTTTGCAGTTGTTGTTTTTTATTTATTTTTTACTTAACTGTACCATGAACTTGTCCTATTCAGTCACGTAGCAAAAGATTTAAAAAAAATACAACTTTTTAGCATGATCAATTTATCTTCATTGATAGACAATATTTACATAGTGTTATTTATTGAATATAAAATAATAATAATAAAAAATTATGACAAACTTTGACAACAAAACAAAAGTTACTGTTATCTCTTCAAAACATCTGAAAACCATAATTTTAAGATCAGTTATAAATATATATATATATTACCCCGTTAAAATACTAAACTTGATTTTTAAAGATATTTTGAAAGAATGAAGAGTTTATAGAGCACTTTATTGTGTATTGCTGTACACCCACATGAACTGTGTTCATGTTCATGTTAATTCACAGTACATAAACTTTATATGAATACTTTTTTTTAGCTTAATATTAATTAACATTAATAAATGCTATTTATTTATTGGTCATGTTAACTAATATAGTTAATTTTAACAAATGAAACTGGATGGCAACATTTTATATTTTGTGTGTATGTGTCTGTGTGTTGATTTTAAAGTGTAACCCTTTCAATTCTGTAAACTTAAAATCCAAACTAGCAGAGGATTACTGTGAATGCATGTGCCAACTGGGCACCGTCTTCCTTATTGATTCTTAGTTATGTAGCACTTAAGAGTGATGTCTTATAACAGGAGTCACCAGCAAAGCAATATCCACACAAAAATTGTACAGATAGGTAACAATGACATTTAAGCAGAAGTGGTGGACGTAAAGCAAGCAATAATAACATTTTGCTATCATCATGAATCATGTTCTTATCATCATTTGTAGCATACTGGTTCACAGTTGGCATTTATCTGAAGTCCTTGCATTGATTGCATTTAGTTAAATCAACATTATATTTGGTCAGTCTGATCTTGAAGCCTTAGAGATGTTAAATTGTGAAGATCTTGAGTTTTCATTAAAGGGCATGTCCGTGGTGGCCTGACAAAGTTTGATGTTTCTGCATAGACATAGAAGTGGTTATAACTTAGCCTGAAAATGTCTGATCTGCCACAAAATTCACAGGTTTGGTAAGAGTCCTGGCCTGAAGACACCTAAAGACCAATTTTCAGATATTATCATAGCGCCACCTGTTGGCAGCAGGATATCTCATATATTTCACTAACTCAAACATGCCAAGGTCAATCTGCACCAAACTTCATATGTTTGATAATAGTGGTGGCCTGAACACATCTACATGCCAATAATCAGTTATAGGCATTGTGCCACCAGCTGGCAGCGGCAAGTTTGGCACATTTAAGTGACTTTGACATATTTCTCCTACATTTACTGTATTAAAAGCATACTGCCCACCGTTTGCTGTTTTCCTGAAGCCACCGGTCGGCGGTGAGCCCGGGTGCGAGGGCCCGTTCATCGCTGCTCGCAGCTTTAATTATTATTATTATTATTATTTCATCAATGTTTTGGGTCATTTCGGGGCCCTTAACATACACGAAAACTCTTGAAACTTTGCACACACATTGGAACCTGCGGCCATCAGGGCCGGACAAACTTTGACATGGGGGGGTGACCTGGGGGGGGCGTGGCACAGCGTTAAAAATTTTTACTTTTGAGGGACTCTGGAGCACACACCGGTTGACCTACATTTATCAAAATTCATACACATATAGACCCCATTGGGCCGAACAACTTTCATGCTCAAAGTCAGTGCTTCGCCCAACAGGAAGTCAGCTATTCAGGGATGTCTAAAAAGCGCATGCAATGGAATTTGATATACTCCTCCTAGGTGTATCCACCGATGGCCACCAAACTCGGTCAGCATGATCTCAAGACATTGGGGACGCAAAATTGCCAGGGGAATTTTGATATTTCGAACGGTTTGGCCGTGGCGGGGCGACAAAGTTATGGCGAGAAATGAGAAACAGGAAGTGTCTAATAACTTTAACACACTTTGTCTGATTTTGACCAAACTTCAGCAGTTTGTTCATCGTCTGATGCCGATCACAGAGATGTGACTATTATGAGTCAACGTTATAGCGCCACCAACTGGCAGCAGAAAGCGTGACGTTTTTGAAACGCTTTAAACTCAGCCTCTTAATTTTACTCAATTTGCTTCAAACTTCATCCCAATAATGTCAAAACACGACCGATAAGAATCTGTGAAGGACGTTATCCATAACTTTTATCATGTTGCCATGGCAACGTGTCAAACTTTAACTTTAGTTTTTTGTGTTTTTGAGCCACTTAAAATGCTTAGAATTTCATGAAACTCAACACACACATCTGTATTAATGACAGTTAAACACTGATAAAAGCCCATAAATGGGCGTGGAGCAGGCGCTCCATAGCGCCACCTTTTGACAAAAGTTGGGGGGTTACTTTGTCCTACAGTCACCAAACTCGGTACATATATTGGACTCATCAAGCCGGACAACTTTCTAATTTACACCCATTAGCTACGACCAACAGGAAGTCAGCTATTTTTATTTAAATATGGATTTTTGGAAAAATCAAGCTGTGGAATTTGAAATACTCCTCCTAGAACTTTCCACCGATGGCCACCAAACTCGGTCAGCATGATCTCAAGATATTGGGAATGCAAAATTGCCAGGGGATTTTTGGTATCTCGAACGGTTTGGCCGTGGCAGGGCGACAAATTATGGCGAGAAATGAGAAACAGGAAATGTCTAATAATTTTGACACACTTTATCTGATTTTGACCAAACTTAAGCAGTTTGTTCGTCGTATGATACCGATCACAGAGATGTGACTATTATGAGTCAAATTTATAGCGCCACCAACTGGCAGCAGGAAGTGTGTTGCTTGCAAAACGCTTTTAAATCAACCTCTTAATTTTACTCAATTTGCTTCAAACTTCATCAGAATAATATCAAAACACGGCCGATGAGAATCTGTGAAGGGGTCCTTGATACATCAAATGCTGTTGCCATGGCAACATGTCAAACTTTAACATTTGTTTCCTGTGTTTTTAAATATAGCTGTGAATAAATTCATATCACTCATAGCAGAATCAGACAGTTCACACCAAACTTTGTCAACATGATGCCAAGATACTGAAGATGTTAAATTGTGAACGGCTTTGGGACATCTTGAACGGTGTTGATGTGGTGATTTATGAAAGTAACAATAAAAAAGATGAAGAGTTATTTTCATGTATCTTTAAATTGTATTATTCTAACTCATCAAAACTTTTTACATATAAAGAACAAGAAATTCTTAGGAAATACGTGTAGTTTCAAAATGTTATCATGCTCAGAGGCCCCAAAAACATTAAAAGTGTCACATAAATTTGTCAGATTAAAGCTCTAATACCAGGGATGAACACTAGAGGTCCTCATAAGATAAGGAATCGTTTGACCTTTAATGCTATTTAGCTCATTCTCAGTGTATAAGAATGAAAATAATCCATAGAATCAGTTGATATAGACTGTACTGTCAGTGTACTTTTACATAATTATTTTGTATAGGTGCTTAAAGAGCATTAAAATCTTTTTTTAATCTTTTAAGGAAAAATTATATGATTTATATACATATATACAATCTCACTGATAGAATAAAAAATCTTATAAGTATGACACTATACTGCTCAGTTCACTTAATTAGAATGAGAAACAAATACATCAACTAAGTTAATATGTATTTATTTTTAATATATTTGTTTATAATTATTTCACAGATGCTTATAGATCATTAAAATAATATTTAAAAATGGATGTAGATCATAAAACATGGTAACTATTTAAAATAGGGTCTCTTTTGTTAACATTGGTTAATGAACTAACACACGAACGAACAACGAACAATATATTTGTACTCGATTTTCTTCAAACTTCATCAGAATGATGTAAAAACACGGCCGATGAGAGTCTGTAAAGGCGTCCCTGATGCCTCAAATGCTGTTGCCATGGCAAATAAATAAAAATACAAAATACATTCAAATATTTGTTTCCTGTGTTTTTGAGGCAGATAGCGTGCCTAGAATTTTATTTTCCATTTTCAATTTTCAATGATTTATTATATATTTAAAGTGCAGCATCCTAACTCTTTGAAACTTTTTTCATACAAATAACTATTCATTCTGATTAAACACAGTTCATTTCATAATTATACAAAACTCCACGAATGAAAGAAAATTAAAAAACAAATCTGATCTCACTCTGCTCTGCACTCTATGTGTGTGTTTGTGTGGTAAGTGGCTGAGTGTAAGGAGGTGGGATGGGTGGTAAGAGAAAGAGTCAGACAGGAGGAGAGACAGTTAGGGTTAGTCCAAAGGGTTATTGTGAATGCATGTGCCAACTGGGCACCGTTTTCCTGATGCTATCGGGATGGCGACTGCCAGACGGCGAGGGCCCGGTCAACGCTGCTTGCAGCTTTAATTTGTCTTGTTTCCAGACAAAATATTAAAAAATTCTTAAAGCAAGAAGGAGTTTCTAGATGAGTTGTAATAACAATGCTTAAAAACACGACTTCAAACTGATCTCCGCTACTTTTTTTTAATTTAATTTGCAAATAAAAACAACAAATAAATAAATACATCAATTTAAAATAAATTAAAAAAATTGATTAAATAAAAAAAAAAAATGTTCTCAGATTTTTAATTAGATTAGGTTAGATTTTTTCTTTTAACTTTACGTTTTAGTACTTAACTAGTAACTTTTGATGAATTTTATTAGGGCCCGAGCCCAAAAGGGCGAAGGCCCTATTGTTCTTCTAAGGATTCTTATTTGTTTGTTTTTTAGGGCCCGAGCCCAAAAGGGCGAAGGCCCTATTGTTCTTCTAAGGATTCTTATTTGTTTTTTTTTTTTTTTTTATTTTTATTTTTTTTCAACCGTTGGGGCACTTTTGGGGGCCTTAACATACTCAAAAACTCTTGAAAATTTGCACACACGTTGGAATCTGCCGTCGTCCGGACGCCACAGAGGCTGGGACCCGGGCGTGGTTCAGGGCCTCTACAGCGCCCCCTGGAACACAGTTTGAAAACTTGATGTACTGCGCACACATACTTGCACGTATTGATATGAAACTCGGTACACATATAGAACTCATCGAGCTGAACAACTTTTGTACTCTATGTCATGGGCTCCACGCAACAGGAAGTGAGATATTTAGGGCTGTTTAAAAAGCGCATGCTCTGGAATTTAACGTACTCCTCCCAGGAATTCCATGGGATTGTCACCAAACTCGGTCAGCATGATCTCAAGACATTGGGGACGCTAAATTGCGAGGAGATTTTTGATATCTCGAACGGTTTGGCCGTGGCAAGGCGACAAAGTTATGGCGAGAAATGAGAAACAGGAAGTGTCTAATAACTGTTGCACACATTGCCTGATTCTGATGAAACTTCACCAGTTTGTTCCTTGTATGATGCCGATTCCATAAATGTGACTATTATGAGTCAAAGTTATAGCGCCACCAACTGGCAGCAGGAAACGTGTCATTTTCAAAATGCTTTGAAATCAGCCTCTTAATTTTACTCGATTTTCTTTAAACTTCATCAAAATCATGTCAAAACACGGCCGATAAAGAATATGTAAAGGGGTCGATGATAAATCAAATGCTGTTGCCATGGCAACGTGTCAAACTTTAAAATTAGATTCCTGTCTTTTCGAGGCAGATAACATGCTTAGAATTTCATGAAACTCAACACACACATCAATATTAATGATAGTTAGACACTGGCAAAAGGTCATAAATGGGCGTGGAGCAGGCACTCTATAGCGCCATCTTTTGACAAAAGTTGGGGGGTTAGTTTTTCCTACAGTCACCAAACTCTGTACATATATTGTTCTCATCAATCTGGACAACTTTCTAAATCAAACTCATTAGCTGAGACCAACAGAAAGCCGGCTATTTTGATTTGAAGGTGGATTTTTTGAAAAATCAGGTAGTAAACAAATTCACACTACTCCTAAGAACAACCAGCTGTTCACACCAAACTTTTTTAACATGAAGAGAAGATTCTGAAGATGTTAAATTGCGAGTGGATTTTGGATATCTCGAACGGTGTTGACGTGGTGATTTTTTAAAGATGTAGTAAAAAACATAACCCTATTTTTTTATATCTTTAAAGTGCAGCATCCAAACCCTTTAAAACTTTTTTCACACAGAGATCTAATCATTCTGAGCAAGTGCTGGAAATATAAATTTTATACAAGCTTCAATGAATTAAAGAAAATTAAAAAATAACTCAGAAACCTGCTGTCACTCTGGTGAATGTCTCTACAGTATGTGTGTGCGTTCAGTCAGGCACAGAGAAGCTCATTATTGCAGGGGGGAGGGGGGAGAGGCAGAGAGGGTGACAGAGTAGAGAGCCATCCTACAGACCATCTTTGAACAAAAAATGCACATATGTATTGTAATTACATAAATATGTCTGATCTTTGAGAGTCTGATATTTTGAGAAAATATAAAGGGTCACTAAGTCTTTCATTGTTCGTATTTTGCAGTTGTTGTTTTTAATTTATTTTTTACTTAACTGTACCATGAACTTGTCCTATTCAGTCACATAGCAAAAGATTTAAAAAAATACAACTTTTTAGCATGATCAATTTATCTTCATTGATAGACAATATTTACATAGTGTTATTTATTGAATATAAAATAATAATAATAAAAAAATAAGACAAACTTTGACAACAAAACAAACGTTACTGTTATCTCTTCAAAACATCTGAAAACCATAATTTTAAGATCAGTTATATATATATATATATATATATATATATATATATATATATATCACCCCGTTAAAATACTCAACTTGATTTTTAAAGATATTTTGAAAGAAAGCGTTTATAGAGCACTTTATTGTGTATTGCTGTACACCCACATGAACTGTGTTCATGTTCATGTTAATTCACAGTACATAAACTTTATATGAATACTTTTTTTTAGCTTAATATTAATTAACATTAATAAATGCTATTTATTTATTGGTCATGTTAACTGATATAGTTAATTTTAACAAATGAAACTGGATGGCAACATTTTATATTTTGTGTGTATGTGTCTGTGTGTTGATTTTAAAGTGTAACCCTTTCAATTCTGTAAACTTAAAATCCAAACTAGCAGATGGTTACTGTGAATGCATGTGCCAACTGGGCACCGTCTTCCTTATTGATTCTTAGTTATGACAAAAATTGATTTTATACAAAAATATATTATACAAAAATTGTTCAGATAGGTAACAATGACATTTAAGCAGAAGTGGTGGATGTAAAGGAAGCAATAATAACATTTTGCTATCATCATGAATTACATGTTCTTATCATCATCAGAAAATAGGGAATTTGTAGCATACTGGTTCACAGTTGGCATCTATCTGAAGTCCTTGCATTGATTGCATTTAATTAAATCAACATTATATTTGGTCAGTCTGATCTTGAGGCCTTAGAGATGTTAAATTGTGAAGATCTTGAGTTTTCATTAAAGGGCATGTCCGTGGTGGCCTGACAAAGTTTGATGTTTCTGCATAGACATAGAAGTGGTTATAACTTAGCCTGAAAATGTCTGATCTGCCACAAAATTCACAGGTTTGGTAAGAGTCCTGGCCTGAAGACACCTAAAGACCAATATTCAGATATTATCATAGCCCCACCTGTTGGCAGCAGGATATCTCATATATTTCACTAACTCAAACATACCAAGGTCAATCTGCACCAAACTTCATATGTTTGATAATAGTGCTGGCCTGAACACATCTACATGCCAATAATCAGTTATAGGCATAGCGCCACCATCTGGCAGCGGCAAGTTTGGCACATTTAAATGACTTATGACAGATTTTTTCTATATTTACTGTATTAAAAGCATACTGCCCACCGTTTGCTGTTTTCCTGAAGCCACCGGTCGGCGGTGAGCCCGGGTGCGAGGGCCCGTTCATCGCTGCTCGCAGCTTTAATTTATTTTTATTTTTTTTCAACCGTTGGGGCACTTTTGGGGGCCTTAACATACTCAAAAACTCTTGAAAATTTGCACACACGTCGGAATCTGCCGTCGTCCGGACGCCACAGAGGCTGGGACCCGGGCGTGGTTCAGGGCCTCTACAGCGCCCCCTGGAACACAGTTTGAAAACTTGATGTACTGCGCACACATACTTGCGCGTATTGATATGAAACTCGGTACACATATAGAACTCATCGAGCTGAACAACTTTTGTACTCTATGTCATGGGCTCCACGCAACAGGAAGTGAGATATTTAGGGCTGTTTAAAAAGCGCATGCTCTGGAATTTAACGTACTCCTCCCAGGAATTCCATGGGATTGTCACCAAACTCGGTCAGCATGATCTCAAGACATTGGGGACGCTAAATTGCGAGGAGATTTTTGATATCTCGAACGGTTTGGCCGTGGCAAGGCGACAAAGTTATGGCGAGAAATGAGAAACAGGAAGTGTCTAATAACTGTTGCACACATTGCCTGATTCTGATGAAACTTCACCAGTTTGTTCCTTGTATGATGCCGATTCCATAAATGTGACTATTATGAGTCAAAGTTATAGCGCCACCAACTGGGAGCAGGAAACGTGTCAATTTCAAAATGCTTTGAAATCAGCCTCTTAATTTTAATCGATTTTCTTTAAACTTCATCAAAATCATGTCAAAACACGACTGATAAGAATATGTAAAGGGGTCGATGATAAATCGAATGCTGTTGCCATGGCAACATGTCAAACTTTAAAATTACATTCCTGTCTTTTCAAGGCAGATAACATGCTTAGAATTTCATGAAACTCAACACACACATCAATATTAATGATAGTTAGACACTGGCAAAAGGTCATAAATGGGCGTGGAGCAGGCACTCTATAGCGCCATCTTTTGACAAAAGTTGGGGGGTTAGTTTTTCCTACAGTCACCAAACTCTGTACATATATTGTTCTCATCAATCTGGACAACTTTCTAAATCAAACTCATTAGCTAAGACCAACAGAAAGCCGGCTATTTTGATTTGAAGGTGGATTTTTTGAAAAATCAGGTAGTAAACAAATTCACACTACTCCTAAGAACAACCAGCTGTTCACACCAAACTTTTTTAACATGAAGAGAAGATTCTGAAGATGTTAAATTGCGAGCGGATTTTGGATATCTCGAACGGTGTTGACGTGGTGATTTTTTAAAGATATAGTAAAAAACATAACCCTAATTTTTTATATCTTTAAAGTGCAGCATCCAAACTCTTTAAAACTTTTTTCACACAGAGATCTAATCATTCTGAGCAAGTGCTGGAAATATTAATTTTATACAAGCTTCAATGAATTAAAGAAAATTAAAAAAATAACTCAGAAACCTGCTGTCACTCTGGTGAATGTCTCTACAGTATGTGTGTGCGTTCAGTCAGGCACAGAGAAGCTCATTATTGCAGGGGGGAGGGGTGAGAGGCAGAGAGGGTGACAGAGTAGAGAGCCATCCTACAGACCATCTTTGAACAAAAAATGCACATATGTATTTTAATTACATAAATATGTCTGATCTTTGAGAGTCTGATATTTTGAGAAAATATAAAGGGTCACTTAGTCTTTCATTGTTCGTATTTTGCAGTTGTTGTTTTTTATTTATTTTTTACTTAACTGTACCATGAACTTGTCCTATTCAGTCACATAGCAAAAGATTTTAAAAAATACAACTTTTTAGCATGATCAATTTATCTTCATTGATAGACAATATTTACATAGTGTTATTTATTGAATATAAAATAATAATAATAAAAAATTATGACAAACTTTGACAACAAAACAAACGTTACTGTTATCTCTTCAAAACATCTGAAAACCATAATTTTAAGATCAGTTATAAATATATATATATCACCCCGTTAAAATACTCAACTTGATTTTTAAAGATATTTTGAAAGAATGAAGAGTTTATAGAGCACTTTATTGTGTATTGCTGTACACCCACATGAACTGTGTTCATGTTCATGTTAATTCACAGTAAATACACTTTATATGAATACTTTTTTTAGCTTAATATTAATTAATAAATGCTATTTATGTATTGGTCATGTTAACTAATATAGTTAATTTTAACAAATGAAACTGGATGGCAACATTTTATATTTTGTGTGTATGTGTCTGTGTGTTGATTTTAAAGTGTAACCCTTTCAATTCTGTAAACTTAAAATCCAAACTAGCAGAGGATTACTGTGAATGCATGTGCCAACTGGGCACCGTCTTCCTTATTGATTCTTAGTTATGTAGCACTTAAGAGTGATGTCTTATAACAGGAGTCACCAGCAAAGCAATATCCACACAAAAATTGTACAGATAGGTAACAATGACATTTAAGCAGAAGTGGTGGATGTAAAGGAAGCAATAATAACATTTTGCTATCATCATGAATCATGTTCTTATCATCATTTGTAGCATACTGGTTCACAGTTGGCATTTATCTGAAGTCCTTGCATTGATTGCATTTAGTTAAATCAACATTATATTTGGTCAGTCTGATCTTGAAGCCTTAGAGATGTTAAATTGTGAAGATCTTGAGTTTTCATTAAAGGGCATGTCCGTGGTGGCCTGACAAAGTTTGATGTTTCTGCATAGACTTAGAAGTGGTTATAACTTAGCCTGAAAATGTCTGATCTGCCACAAAATTCACAGGTTTGGTAAGAGTCCTGGCCTGAAGACACCTAAAGACCAATATTCAGATATTATCATAGCGCCACCTGTTGGCAGCAGGATATCTCATATATTTCACTAACTCAAACATACCAAGGTCAATCTGCACCAAACTTCATATGTTTGATAATAGTGCTGGCCTGAACACATCTACATGCCAATAATCAGTTATAGGCATAGCGCCACCAGCTGGCAGCAGCAAGTTTGGCACATTTAAGTGACTTTGACATATTTCTCCTACATTTACTGTATTAAAAGCATACTGCCCACCGTTTGCTGTTTTCCTGAAGCCACCGGTCGGCGGTGAGCCCGGGTGCGAGGGCCCGTTCATCGCTGCTCGCAGCTTTAATTAATTTTGTTTTCCTACTTTACTTTATGGGTCAAGGACAAAAAATGGTTTAAGCATAAAAATAATAAGTGCAATACTGCTTAAATCTTTTTTTTCTAAAAAAAAATTATTACATTTTTGTTTTTCTTAGCAAAAAATAAGTATCATACATTTTTCCTAATTTACAATATAGACACCGACTAAAATGTCATTCAGTGCAATCTTGTCAGGCATATATACAACAAAAATAAATGTATGACATTAAAAGATAAATACTTTCACCCCAAATACTAATAAGTTGTAAATCTACATTTTTAATTAACATTTTTGTATTTGCCACTATCTTAGGTTTTGCCGCTCATTTGTCAGTAAGATTTTTTTTACTAATTTAAAACACAATCAAATTTAACAGGCTCCCTTATTCTTTTATATATTTTAATATGCACAGGTCAGAATAAGCATGTTGTTTGAATTTTCACATAAATATTGTTTTCACTGAATGACAAGGTAACATTATTTCAACCAAAAACTTATTTGAAACCTTAAAAGTAGACATTTTATTTACATTTAATGTGCTTTCTATGGACATAAAATCCCTTTTGAACATTTGTACAAATATTTCATTTTAGATATTTTAAAAATATCTGATCACACTGCAAAAAAAAGTTATCAGATGTCTAAAGATTTGTAAACCAATATTCATTTACTTTTACAAACAATTTGACATAAGGGTTGTTTTCTGAGAAATTGAACAAAATAAAGTGAGTTTGTTATTAAAGGAAGAGCAAATATCTGCCAAGAGGCTAATTAAAATCAATTCAGTTCAAAGGAAAAATGTTTTCATTCAGATATTTCACTGACATATATTTGTTCTTGTTTTAAGCATATGTTCACTTCATTTTGTTATTTTTTTTTTCTGAAACAAGGCTTAATAATGTTAATTTTGTATGTTTAAAAGCCTGCATTTATTTGATCCAAAGTACAGTGAAAACAGTGAAATATGTTTACTATTTAAAATAACTGTTTTCTATTTAAATATATTTTAAAATGTAATTCATTTCTGTGATTTTCAGCATCATTACTCCAGTCTTCAGTGTCACATGATCCTTCAGAAATTATTCTAGTATTCCGATTCACTGCTCAAGAACATTTATTATTATTATTTCAGCAAGATCAGCATTTTATCTGAAATTAAAAAAAAAAAAAATATAGAAATGAATACTTTTATGTAGCAAGGATGCTTTAAATTGATCAAAAGTGATAAGGACATTCATAATGTTACAAAAGAATTCTATTTCAGATAAATGCTGTTCTTTTGACCATTCTATTCATCAAATAAACCTCAAAATTCTACTCTGCTGTTTTCAACATAATAAAATGTTTCTTGACCCACAAATCAGCATATTAGAATGATTTCTGAAGGATCATGTGACACTGAAGACTGAAGATGCTGAAAATTCAGCTTTGAAATCACATGAATGAATTACATTTATAAAATATATTCAAATAGACAACAGTTATTTTAAATAGTAAAAAATATTTCAGAATTTTACTGTTTTTGCTCTACTTTGAATCAAATAAAGGCAGGCTTGGTGAGCTGAAGACATTTCTTTAAAAACATTCAAAGTCTAACGTTGACTGGTAGTGTATTTGTATTGGAACACAAAACTAAACATTTTTTGTAGTGCATGCAATATTTACCTCCATGAATTTATGAATTTAAGACTTTCTGCTCTGATTTTAGGCCTTATTTTGTGGAAGGGAGAATCAAGAAAGCCTATAAAGTAAACCTCACATCTAATTTGGGTTTGTTTTCTCCGACCAGGTGAGAAGCCGTTCAGATGCTGCTGGGACGGCTGCGTACGGCGTTTTGCCAGGTCTGATGAACTGTCTCGTCATCGCCGCACACATACAGGCGAGAAGCGTTTCTCCTGCCCCGTTTGCCACAGCCGCTTTGTACGCAGCGACCACCTGGCAAAACACACTCGCCGCCATCTAACAGCCCGGAGAACACCGGTGTGGCAGAAGGAGGTTTATCGCCTTAACAACATCAACACTGTGTGTCACGGCCTACATCCTTTGGCACCTAAAACTGAGAGCTGACAGAGAGCTCCTCACATCTCCACTTGTTTAATTGTTATATTGTACATATATACAGTACTGTTCCGAAGATTTTTTCATGTTTTTGAAAGATGTCTCTTCTGCTCACCAAGACTGCATTTGTTAAATCAAATTATTACAATTTCAGTGTTTTCTATTATTAAGTATTACTTAAGTATTAATATAGATCTTTGTTCATTTGTCTTTCAAGCCCCGAACTGAATCAAATGATTTGTGAACTTGCACCAAGGTCTCGAAATGAATCAAATGATTCGCGAACCCGCATCAAAGCCCCGAACTGAATAAAATGATTCGCGAACCCGCATTGAAGCCCTGAACTAAATCAAAAGATTCGCAAACTTGCACCAAACTCCTGAACTGAATCAAATGATTCGCGAACCCGCATCGAAGCCCCAAACTAAATCAAAAGATTCGCAAACTTGCACCAAACTCCTGAACTGAATCAAATGATTCGCGAACCCGCATCGAAGCCCCGAACTAAATCAAAAGATTCGCAAACTTGCACCAAACTCCTGAACTGAATAAAATGATTCGCGAACCCGCATCGAAGCCCCGAACTAAATCAAAAGATTCGCAAACTTGCACCAAACTCCTGAACTGAATAAAATGATTCGCGAACCCGCATCGAAGCCCCGAACTAAATCAAAAGATTCGCAAACTTGCACCAAACTCCTGAACTGAATCAAATGATTCGCGAACTTGCACCGAGGTCTGAACTGAATCAAATGATTCGCGAACCCGCATCAAAGCCCCGAACTGAATAAAATGATTCGCGAACCCGCATTGAAGCCCCGAACTAAATCAAAAGATTCGCAAACTTGCACCGAACTCCTGAACTGAATCAAATGATTCGCGAACCCGCATTGAAGCCCTGAACTAAATCAAAAGATTCGCAAACTTGCACCAAACTCCTGAACTGAATCAAATGATTCGCGAACTTGCACCGAGGTCTGAACTGAATCAAATGATTCGCGAACCGGCACCGATGTTCCGAACTGAATTAAATGAATAACAAACCCGCACCGAGGTCCCAAACTGAATCAAATGAATTGCAAACTTGCACTGTGGTCCCAAACTGAATCAAATGATTCGCGAACCCACATCGAAGCCCCAAACTAAATCAAAAGATTCGCAAACTTGCACCAAACTCCTGAACTGAATCAAATGATTCGCGAACCCGCATCGAAGCCCCGAACTAAATCAAAAGATTCGCAAACTTGCACCAAACTCCTGAACTGAATAAAATGATTCGCGAACCCGCATCGAAGCCCCGAACTAAATCAAAAGATTCGCAAACTTGCACCAAACTCCTGAACTGAATCAAATGATTCGCGAACCCGCATCGAAGCCCCAAACTAAATCAAAAGATTCGCAAACTTGCACCAAACTCCTGAACTGAATCAAATGATTCGCGAACCCGCATCGAAGCCCCGAACTAAATCAAAAGATTCGCAAACTTGCACCAAACTCCTGAACTGAATAAAATGATTCGCGAACCCGCATCGAAGCCCCGAACTAAATCAAAAGATTCGCAAACTTGCACCAAACTCCTGAACTGAATAAAATGATTCGCGAACCCGCATCGAAGCCCCGAACTAAATCAAAAGATTCGCAAACTTGCACCAAACTCCTGAACTGAATCAAATGATTCGCGAACTTGCACCGAGGTCTGAACTGAATCAAATGATTCGCGAACCCGCATCAAAGCCCCGAACTGAATAAAATGATTCGCGAACCCGCATTGAAGCCCCGAACTAAATCAAAAGATTCGCAAACTTGCACCGAACTCCTGAACTGAATCAAATGATTCGCGAACCCGCATTGAAGCCCCGAACTAAATCAAAAGATTCGCAAACTTGCACCAAACTCCTGAACTGAATCAAATGATTCGCGAACTTGCACCGAGGTCTGAACTGAATCAAATGATTCGCGAACCGGCACCGATGTTCCGAACTGAATTAAATGAATAACAAACCCGCACCGAGGTCCCAAACTGAATCAAATGAATTGCAAACTTGCACTGTGGTCCCAAACTGAATCAAATGATTCGCGAACCCACATCGAAGCCCCGAACTGAATCAAAAGATTCGTGAACTTGCACCGAGGTCCGAACTGAATCAAATGATTCGCGAACCGGCACCGATGTTCCGTACTGAATCAAATGAATCACAAACCCGCACCGATATTCCGAAATGAATCAAATGAATCGCGAACTCGCATCAAAGCCCCGAACTGAATAAAATGATTCGCAAACCCGCATTGAAGCCCCGAACTAAATCAAAAGATTCGCAAACTTGCACCAAACTCCTGAACTGAATCAAATGATTCACGAACTCACATCGAAGCCCCGAACTGAACAAAATGATTCGCGAACCCGCATTGAAGCCCTGAACTAAATCAAAAGATTCGCAAACTTGCACCAAACTCCTGAACTGAATCAAATGATTCGCAAACCCGCATCGAAGCCCCGAACTGAATCAAAAGATTCGTGAACTTGCACCGAGGGCCAAACTGAATCAAATGATTCGCGAACCGGCACCGATGTTCCGAGCTGAATTAAATTAATCACAAACCTGCACCGATGTTCCGAAATGAATCAAATGAATTGCGAACTTGCACCGAGGTCCCAAACTGAATCAAATGAATCGCAAACTTGCACTGAGGTCCCAAACTGAATCAAATGATTCGCAAACCTTGCTCCTAGGTTCCGATCTGAAGCAAAAGATTTGAGAATCCGCTGATCGAATAATGATTGGAGAATCACAAACTCAGATTGCAAACCATTCAACTAGTGGAATGATTCAAAAACCCACTCTCTGGATTAAATGATTCGTGATTCGATTGGGGCGCTTCAAAGCAGTGAATCATTTTGCGACTCAATTGTTTAACTGGAAGCTCGGTTTCACCCATCACTATACGTGCTTTTTGAAATCATTACAAGCGATGTCGAAACTTGACAATGTATGGCTGTTTGCTGTTTTTTGCTAGTAAATCGCTTGAACTGAATGATCAAAGTCACACATTTGAATGAATCGGCACGGTTCAAGTGTAAATTGATTGGGTTAATCTGTTCCTCTTTTTGAGTCTTCAGCCATGTTTACACCACAATGTCAATACTACTAAGGGTTTAGCTCTGTCATTTTATGACATGAATTAAAATAGGCAAAAAAGTTTGTATGTATTGTAATGTGCTTATTATAAAAATTAAACACTTTCATGGATACATTGTCTTTCAATAATATCAAAAGTCAAATTCAGGTACTTCAAGCACATTGAACATACCTTGTCAATATAGCATGAAGAAATATGGGCTTCAGATGTAGTACACAATTCCAAACTAAAACCTCAGTAGAATTTCACAGTAAAAGTAAAAGCATCATTGTAACAGACATTAAAAGGCAAAATGAATCCACAAGGCCATTAATACCATTTTATTGACAGCAAAACTTCGTCAAGAAAAGGTAAACACTGTAAACGGCAAACAGTTTATGGTTTATGTTCTCAGGTCTAATTCCTGTTCAGTGTTGCTCAGTTCATCAGTTTCACTTGCCTGAATCTTGTAGATAAACAGCAACATAACAGCTTCCTCTCGCTTTAACCAGCAGCACTTGCTCCAACCATCTTTGACACATTCTCAGACACACTTGCACAATACCAAAGATGTCCCAGACAGAACACACGCATGTAACGCTGAGATAATGCGTAGCATGACACCAATGCTTAGAAAAGGCCGAATCAAACTACCCATGTATAAGCAGACACTTCCCAATTTTGTGCAATACTGCATTATGAAATACAACCACACATGTCGTCTTTCATTTGCCATGCAATGCAAGCATGTACAAATATGTACAACTTAGCCAGATGCTTGCATTTGGTGTCTGCATTTGCATACTTACATTAAAGGAAGAGTTTAAAAACAATGCATCACTGTTTCACCAATGGATCCTCTGCAGTGAGTGGGTGCCGTCAGAATTAGAGTCCAAACAGCTGATAAAAACATTACAATAATCCAAAACACAACCACTCCAGTCCATCAATTCACAGCTTGAGAAGCCAAAAGTGGCTTGTTTTTAACCATTGCTTCTAGTTAAAATTGGAGTCCATAATTTATAATGCTTTCACCAGTGAAAAAGTCAGTCTTCAGTGAATGGGTGCCGTCAGAATGAGAGTCTAAACAGCTGATTAAAACATCACAAGTAATCTTCAAACTGCTGCTTCTGGCTAAATACAAGTCCTCTATCCATAACGCTTCAAGTGAAAAGGTTGTTTTGTCTGAATCAGAAGAGAAATAGGCACAGATTAAAACAATATTGAATTTGTTTCTTAAAAACATGCAACTTTTGTCTTTTTTAGATGTAAACTAATGGACTGAAGTGGTGTGGATTGTGACGTTTTTATCAACTGTTAGGACTCTCATTGTGACGGCACCCATTCACTCCAGAGGATCCATTGGTGAGACAGTGATGTAATGCTGCATTTCTTCAAATCTGATGAAGAAACAAACTCTCCCTAATCTTAGATGAGGACATTTTTGGAACTATTCCTTTAAGGTGTATTTTAGGCCTAAGATCTTAAATTTCCATTGTATTTAGTCCACAAAAACATTCCACAGTGTTCTGCTGAACTCTTCCTGCGACAAACAGGACAAATACAAAACAAGTGCACATTTCTTTAAAAGCATCCTGAAACTAGACTTGAGGTTTAATAAATAACTTCCCCTGTTGGGTACATGACTGATTCCCTTAGTAAGTGGAAATAATATGCGTGTATTTAATTATAAAACGCATTTAAATATAAGCGTATCTGTAAACGCCAACTGGCCCTTTTGTTAAAGCTAATCGCACCTATTTGCTGTTGTGATGGCTATGAAGTTGCTCTGGTCAATATCCTTTCTTCATCTCTGGTCCCAACCATCTTCAAAGCAACTGAAGCTTCTTAGAAGATTCCAGGTTCTTAAGTGCTTAAAGTCAATCAAAATAATGACATTAATAAGTGGCTTTATGTTACGCTGGGGTGGAAATGGATGCTTCGGAGATGCTCGGTTGGAAGCAGCATGGTACCAGAGAGAAGTTCTTCATCCTCACGTCCAAAGTGACGCCACAATTATGAACCTCTTGCCTGCAGCAGGAAAAACAGCTTGATTAAAAACCAAAAACAAAAGCACCACATAACGCAACTTCAAGATTCACTCCGTACCAGTCGCACTCAGCAATACTGTAGAAGACGGGTGGTGTGTGTTCATCTCCGTTAGTGAACGCAGCCCCCAGATTGTTGGCCCCGGCGTTGCTGAAAAGCAGCCAGTCTCCGACGCTGAGCTCCGGCAGCAGACATCGCTCCACCACCTGATCCAGATCATCAGCATACGGACCCCACAGACTGCTGGAGAACAGCGGCTCTTCTGCGCTCACCTCCTGATGAAACACAAACACATGATCACTGGGAGAACATCAGCTTTAAAAGATTACTTCAGTTTCAAAATAAAAATGTACAGATGATTTACTCACCCCCATGTCATCAAAGATGTTCATGTCTTAACTTCTGTGACTGAAAGAAGAATGTTTGAGGAAAACATTCCAGGATTTTTCTCCATATAGTGGACTTCAATGGTGCTCAACGGATTGTTAAAAATGCAGTTTTAGTGCCGCTTCAAAGGGCTCTAACCGATCCCAGCCGAAAAATAAGGGTCTTATCTAGTGAAACGGTCGGTTATTTTCTAATTTTGTAAATTTATAAACATTTTAACCTTAAATGCTCATCTTGTCTAGCTCTGCAGTGCACATTCTGGTTCAAGACAGTTGGGGTATGTCGAAAAACATCTCATTTTCTCCTCCAACTGCAAAGACGATCAAACACCCTTTATTTAAAAAAAAAAAAAAAAAGGTAAAACAGCAATGTAGGATGATTTTGAAGTTGGAGGAGAAAATGAGATGGGAGTTTTTTAACATACCCTAACTGTCTTGAAAATGTTTTTTAGAAAATGGCCGATCGATTCACTAGATAAGACCCTTCTTCCTCGGCTGGGATTGTTTAGAGACATTTGAAGCTGCATTTAAGCTGCATTTTGGAAGTTCAAACTCGGGGGCACCATAGAAGTCCACTATATGGAGAAAATTCCTGAAATGTTTTCCTCAAAAAACTATTTCTTCACGACTGAAGAAAGAAAGACATGAACATCTTGAATGAGAAAATTATCTGTAAATTTTTACTCCACTTCCATTTTTACCCTTCAATTCGTTGAGCACCATTGAAGTGCACTATATGGAGAAAAATCCTGAAATGTTTCTCTCTCTCAAAAAAAATAAATAAAATAAAAAATAATTTGCGACTGAAGACAGACATGAATTTCTGGGATGACAAGGGGGTGAGTATATTAGCAGGGAATTGTTATTCTGATAGTGGAGTAATCCTTCAAAACCATGTGATGTGCTCAATTACAAAAGATGCTCTAGTCTTGTAAAAATCTCTTAGTCCAACAAAAGGAGAAGCTTGCACACATAATCGTAGAAAGTTCTCTTACAAAGTGCTTTTATTCAAAGGCCAAAAATGTGCTCAGTCTAAAGGCAAAATGTTTAATTCATGTCAGTGTCACACTGATGTTTTGGCCTCTGAATAAAAGCATAATATTAAATAAAATAAACGATTAAAAATGAATAAAAGCGAGATTACTCATTTGTATTATCTATTTACAAATTTCTTTATAATGTTTTTTTTTTTTTTAGTACTGACATACAAGATGTTTACATATAGTCCACAAGAGAAAATAGTTGAATTTATAAAAATGACCCTGTTCAAAAGTTAACATTTACTTGATTCTTAATACTGTGTTGTTACCTGAATGATCCACAGCTGTGTTTTTTTGTTTAGTGATAGTTGTTCATGAGTCCCTTGTTTGTCCTGAACAGTTAAACTGCCTGCTGTTCTTCAGAAAAATCCTTAAGGTACCACAAATTCTTTGGTTTTCCAGCATTTTTGTGTATTAAAACCCTTTCCAAAAATGACTATGATTTTGAGATCCATCTTTTCACACTGAGGACAACTGAGGGACTCATATGCAACTATTACAGGAGGTTCAAATGCTCACTGATGCTCCAGAAGGAAACACTATGCATTAAGAGCTTTTTTTAAATTTGAAGAGCAGGGTAAATTTAACTTATTTAGTCTTCTGGGAAACATATCTTCTGTAGCTTCTGGAGGGCAGTACTAAATGGAAAAAATATGACATTTAGGCAAAATGGGTAAAAATTTACACATTTCATTCTGTTCAAAAGTTTTCACCCCCAGCTCTTAATTCATGGTTTTTCCTTCTGGAGGATCAGTGAGTGTTTGAACCTTCTGTAATAGTTGCATATGAGTCCCTCAGTTGTCCTCAGTGTGAAAAGATGGATCTCTAAATCATACAGTCATTGCTGAAATGGTTCAAATACACAAAAATGCTGATAAACCAAATAATTTGTGGGACCTGAAGGATTTTTCTGAGGAACAGCAGGCAGTTTAACTGTTCAGGACAAACAAGGGACTCAAAAACACAATTGTGGATCATTCAGGTAACAACACAGTATTAAGAATCAAGTGTATGTAAACTTACTTTTATGTCTATTAAATGTCTTTTTTTCTGACATATCTTATTTAGGTCAGTACTAAAGAGGAAAAAAAAAAAAAAAAAAAAAAAAAAAAAGACCCCTCTTATTTTGGTAAAATCAATTACATTTTGCAGATTCTGATGTTTACGCACTGGGTCAATGTCACATTTTTAAGACAAACTGAGAAATATTAACCTTGTGCGCCGAAGGCATCGATATTGAATCTTCACACAGCAGCTTACTGGCAAAAGACCCATAAACCCCATCGTTCATGTAGTAGAGAAACTCAGGCTCATCATTTGCAGACAGTGCATCTGAAATGACAAACACAAGTTATATACACTGACCTTATGATCAGTGTATTATCTATTAGACATGCAGTGGGATTAAACTGAATATGGACGGTACGACTGTGATATATTTTCATATATAGACACACCACAGTATATCATGTATATATTATATGCACATTGACTAGTACTCACTGTGTGTTTGACCACTGAAATCTCGAGCCACTGTTTTCTTAGCGATTATATTCACGGCCAGCGTGAACGCAGATGACACATAATAAGCTCCGGGTTCGGCGATGATCGACAAGCCAGTCGAGAGAGGAAAATACATGTCCAGCATGGGTTTCAGTGTTTGGTTGATCTGTACATGAAAACACCACAAGAAGCTCAGAGGAAAACAAAACATATGAAAGGAAAACATCTCTCATAAATGTATAGTAGCATACAGTACCTTGTCTAACTGTGCTTCACTTCCATCAAAGCCGCTTCCGACGTCCAGAGTATTCATTTCAAAGCCGAGCTCCTCCTAAGAACAGATCAAATTCATTCCTAACATGTTATCAAAGGGGGAAATAAATACTGAAAGTGACATTTAGATAAATAAAGATCATTCCCTCCGGGTTCGGTAGGGAAGCTCTTGCACAATCAGATCAGAATTCGATCCATGGCTGTATGAGCAATGACTCACCCCCATATCAAAGACACAGCGGGCATCGGAAACAGCACGAGAGAACGCCTGTGCATCCTGACAACAACTGGGAATGTTGAATCTGTGGGCAAAGCATGAAATCAA
The DNA here is from genome assembly GCF_049309525.1 of Garra rufa. Taxonomy (NCBI): domain Eukaryota; kingdom Metazoa; phylum Chordata; class Actinopteri; order Cypriniformes; family Cyprinidae; genus Garra; species Garra rufa. Next base: position 2,903,556 of record NC_133369.1, on the reverse strand, counting down.
ATTGTACCTCATTTGCTTCATTTAAAAATGTCCTTGGCTTAATTGTGCATGACTCATTACAGCCTGTTCTAGTGAAAAATAGTCAGTTCTGAGAAAGGCAGCTTTATAATTTGTTTATACACTAGCTTTAATATCTAACGCAATGACATAGGGAACTATATTTGCCTTTATAGGACATTTTTCTATCCTTATAAGGTCTATGCATTATCTTTTGTGTCAAACTTTTATATTTGATGAATAAATTCAATTAGAATAAGGTGCGGTAGAGTTTCCAATCAAATGAAATCAATATTAACAAAATCCATTTTTCCATTGGAGAAGAGGAAAAGAAGCTGCATCTAAAGCAGGATTAAGTAGTATTTACACTGCAATTTAGAGCTCTTAATTTTTTCGTATCAGTCTAAATCGATAATTATCACAATAATTTTTTTTTATTTCTTTCATGTTTAAAGGCAGATTTTTGATCCAATGTGAAAGTTGTAAAAACTAGATGGTTAATTGTGGTTTTAAACTATTCTTTATGGTCAGAAAATGAGAAACTCTTAATGTTTTTAATTATTTACACTTTCTAGTAAATTTTCCTTAAATAAATAAATAAAATAAGAAGAAGATAATGTCTTAGTTCTACATGTTCTAATGAGTAATATTGTTTCAAATCAAGAAACAGGTTTGTGTTGCCTCATAATATTAAATATATATATATATAAAAAAAATAGATATACACTTTTGATAGTAGCTTGAGTTAGGATGCAGATTTAGATTTATGTTCATTGTCAAAACCAATAATATCAGTAAAAATAGTAGCAACTTCATTTTTTTATTTATATTTATTTGAGGGTTTTTTCTCTTTAACCATTAGTCTTCCATAGTAGCATACATTTAGATCATGATAATCACAGTTAAAACCACAAATATAGCACCTCAATACCATGGTAAAATGTAATATGGTTTCTATGTATTTGTATGAAAAATGGTAGTCTTAATACATAGTATTTAGTTTAAATGCATAAACGCTATAGCTTAAATCACAAAAAAATACTGTAATTATATTCCATTACTCCTTTAATACATGTCTACATTAATATAATAAAATTATGTAGTGCTACTACAATAAATCTATGGTAAATGATGCAATTTTTAGATTAAATAGGCTTCTGACTGTATCGTTGCGCAGTTGTTGGAGAATGAGCCTATTTCCAAAAAAAGTGGAGTGTTCCTTTATTGACTCCAGTCATATTCAGTATTCTCTCAAACTCAATCTAGACTCACTTGACTCCTGTAACGTGCAGGTTGAGCTCTCTGGCACACTCCAGCAGATGTCCGCAGTCCTTCAGTGTGGAGCCGAATGGTATGGCCAACTCCTCTCGGTCACAACAGCTCCCCGATGTCAACAGCAGCAACACCCTATTGGAGAAAATCAGATCAAGATGATAAAGGTTAGTATTAAGTGCATAAATGCAAATGCAGCTGTCTATAAGATCATCAGTGATAAACAACGAAAAAGAGAAAAATCCTCTTTTCTAAAAAAATTTTTAGAGAGTGAGAGCACTTTTTGCTTGTAACGCGTTTCTGTTTCCCTTTATTGCTTGTATGTTCTGAAACTATATTTAGCTACTAATGCTTAACATACGATTATATAAGCTTATTTATACCAAAGAATTAAAAAATAAAGGCAATTACTGCTTTTTAATCTGACAATTCTGTTTTTTTTCTCTATATGTGACCCTGGACCACAAAACCAGTCATAAGGTTAAATTTGACAAAAGTGAGATTTATACATCACATGGAAGCTCAATAAATAAGCTTTCTATTGATGTATGGTTTGTTAGGATAGGACAATATTTGACTGAGATACATCTATTTGAAATCAGAAATCTGAGGATGCAAAAAAATCAAAAAGACTGAGAAAATCACCTTTAAAGTTGTCCAAATTAGGTTCTTAACAATGCATATTACAAATCAAAAATTACATTTTGATATGTTTACAGTAGGAATTTTACAAAAAATCTTCATGGAACATGAACTTTACTTAATTTCTTAATGATTTTTGGAATAAAAGAAAAATCAAAAATTTTGACCCATGCAATGTATTTTTGGCTATTGCTACAAATATACCCCAGCGACTTAAGACTGGTTTTGTGGTCCAGGGTCACATATATGCACCAGATATACAGTCAACCAAGGGCGTTGCTAGACCCTTTTAAAAGCTCAAATTTGAGTTATAATTTACATTGATAATCCCAAAATAAAGACATTAAACTACATGCAACAACTGAATTAACGAGTAATGGGGGCCTGTGCCCCAGTAGAGCTTTAGGTCTTGCAACTCCCCTGCAGTCAACACTGTGTCAGAACAAATCCTTCTTGATAAAGTCAGATAATTTCTGATAAATTCAGACAACTGTTAGTATCACAATAGTTACACAACTACCAATACTTTCTTGACCAATTGTCTGTGGTGTAAAAAGGTCACATTAGCAATAAAAAAAAAAACCACTTAAGCAAAACATGGTCAGGTGTCTAAAGAATTTTTGGTCCCACATTTTTTAGCAATTTTACTGGTAGTCCACTGTATGAAGAAATTTTGAGTATAATGTGTCACGGTTCACTTTATTTTGCTATCCTCACTTGCACCACCAGTAAAAAAAATTATCAAAAATTATATCTGGTGTTTGAATAATTTTTGTTATTTTCTAGATGCAAAATGCAAATCAGAAAGCAAAACAAACAAACAAAAAAATTGTGAACTAAACTCGCAACTATGAGAAAATGAGACAGAATGGTGACGTTTATGAAAAGCTTGTTTGCCCGAAGAATTAAAAAAATATATAAATTCCAGCTCTCACAATTCAGACTTTCAGAATAAAAACAAAAAAACCAATTAGATCACCTGCATGTTCACAGTTCTCTGTTGATTTTTTTCTCACAATTCTGACTTTTTTCTTGCAATTCAAGAGGAAACAAGCTTTCCACAATTTTTTATAATTGTGGAAAAGTCAGAAATAAGAGATTAAAACTACGAATTTTGAGAAAAAAAAAAAAAAAAGTCAGAATTGCAAGCAGTTGAAAATGTTTTATTCCATGGTGGAACTAGCTTTGTATACAATTAGTTTGATGTATTATTAATTTATAATTATTTTAAGTACTTTAATTTTGTGTTAAAATTTGTTGAGCTGCTTTAGTTTTAATCTCCAACGTCGGTAGACTTATTAAAAAAAACTAAAAACAACATCTACATCAAGAAACGTTTTTGAATTGGATTGTGATTTCCAGAATCTGAAACAGATTGAAAGATTTCTAAAGATTAGCACCCCTACTACGCAGATATTGTCTGAGAATTATGACATTTTACCACAGATGTTTGCATTGTGATGAGTCTAGTAAGTCCAGTGTGACGACATAACTCACTTTGCTTTGGGATGACACCGTGCAATCTTCCTCATCTCTGCCTCATTATCGCAAACCAGGAGGGAGATGTTATGTTTGGCTGCATATTTGATATGTGAGAGCTGTTTACACGTGCCACCGAGAATGATGTCCTGAGACGGGACGCCAAAGCCCTTCACTAAGTCCAGCTCGTGCTGAAAGACAAGCACAGCAGCCAAAGAGATCACACACACAGCACAGCGCAGCTAGTAAAAGTAAAAATACATTTTAAAAATAGCTTAATAACAGAGACAAATATAGAACCAGAATGTTATTTTAGGACACTAAGTAGTCTAGTTTTAGCGAGAGGAGATGAGACATATTTTACACTTTATTTTTACCTTGTTTGAACAAACAAAGCCAGTTCCGAGAGCAGCCAGGATTTCAACAACCACAGGGCTGCTGTTGCTCCTGACCGTGTAGAAAGGCCGAATCTGGTCCATTTTAGTTGTCCAGCGAAATTGCTGCCGCACAATCACCCCCAGGTCAGCAACAAAGAACGCACTCTTCATCGCCTAAATCAAAAATAGCACATCATGCTTTGGTATAAAGAGAAAAGCCACAATGAATAACACAATAAGTTATACTCACAAGAGTTTGATCATGGATGTGTCTATCGATCACATCTCGGAGAGCTGCGCTTCCGTCCAGCATCTCAACAGAAACATGTGCTTCATCCAGTGTTCCCTTCATACTCATCCGTAATCTGACGTTCTGACTGGCATAAAGCAGGTCACCTATTTATGAGAACCCTCAGAGCTCTTAGGTCCTAGTGATATCCACTGCAAACACAAGACAGAAAAAACAAATAAAATAGAGCTGCAAGCAGGAATTAAAGGGCCATGTACAAAGAAGGCAAGAGAAGTCATGACAGCATTTCTGGTAGCATTAGACCAACTACATCAATGAGCAATTAAATACGGAATTATTATTTTAAGCTAAACGGCTGAAAAATCAAATACAGTCACTTTTAATATGATTTAAAGACTTATCATTGTTAACCAGTAGGTGTTGCGGTTACAAAATTGATGTGGTGTGTTCAGTGTGAGGTGACAATAGCACAAATAAAGTTTGGTGTCAATATGCCAAAGTTTGCAGAGAATTAAAATAATTTTGGAAGAGCGTTCTAGCACATATTCGAAAAAGTAGATTTTCAACAAATTCAAACGGCGGACAGGAAATTCGACCGACTAAGGCAAAATTACCTTCTCGGCATGACCCAAGGAATATTTTGAGACCAGTTTAATATAAAATATGATAATGCAATCAAAACGTACTATTTTTGGCAATTTTATTATTAATAGTTAATGAATGGTTTATTACTTGTGACCAATAGGTGGCAATGTTACCAAATTGATATGGTGTGTTCAGTGTGAGGTGACAATGGCACACACAAAGTTTGGTGCAAATATGTCAAAGCTTTACAAATCCATAACTTTTTGTCAGCATGGTCTGAAGATCAAATTTGGTGAAAATTGGACCAATAGTCTAGGAAGAGTTTGAAAAAGTAGGTTTTTAACATTAATCAAAATGGTGAACAGGAAGTTTGGCCAATTTTGGCATAATTGGTATCGATGTTCTCAGCATGACCCAAGGAGTATATTGAGATCACTTTAATTACAATAGGCCAATTTAGTCAAATGTTATTAACATTTTTTGCCCACAAACTGAGTACTGTGAAGGCATGGTGCCGAAGACACATACAGAGTTTCGTAATGATACACCAATGTGTTCGTAAAATATATCATTTTTCGATAAAATTCTAAATGTCCAATACCCAAAATGGCTAACATGGGATAATTGGGTATGGTATGGTTTGTCTCTGCATGCTGCACCTAATCTACAGATCTCCTGAGGTAGCCTCAGCTCACGCTTTTTATAACAAACACCAAGTTTGGTCTTAATATGCCAAACTGTTGCACATCCATTTTTGCGTTCTTCGTAGAATTCGTTCACACATATTGGAGAAAAAATAATTTTCCTTCTAGATCTTTCAGTTCAAAAGTTGTTAGTTTAAACATTAGTGAAACTGTGGACAAGTGGTTGCGCTACCGAGTTTGAGTTAGAGACTCCAAACTTGCGATGGTTAATGTTGAGACTGTCCTCTATCGGTGTGCCAAATTTCATAACTTTCCGGAAAGCGGTTCTTTGGGCTGCCATGAACTCAAGAGCAGGAGAAGAATAATAGGAACGCCAATGGATACAATATGTGCCTAATAAATGCAAGCTTATGTGAAGGACAGGATGAAGATAAATACCATTACAACACATTTCTTCAAACAACATCTAGCCTTTTGACATATACAGGGATCAATGCATTGGACCCCAACTGTGAATCGCAGCTTTATTTAATGCTCTTTTTAATTCTAGGTACAAATAGGTATGACACATTTAATGCCACGTTTGACGTCATGCCAGAAAAGCTCCTGCGGTGCACATTGATCAGAGCAGCAGGTCAGAAGAGTCACCGACTTCCACTGACCTTGGCAATCCATTCTCAAAGCAGGTCTAAAAACAGCTGAAGACTGAAACTGCTTAGTAAGGGTGGGTGGTATGACTAAAATCAGAACTTCCTGTCGCACTTGAAGCTTTACGTAAGTATATGGTAGCACACCATAAGTGAGGATACAGAATGTGAACCTACAAGGACAGGTCAGATGTCGACCTCTCCAACTATCAGCTAGGATCCCAAGGGGGCTCCGCGTTGAAATCGAACTGCTCACAGTAGACAGAAGCCCCTAAGCCGTTCTCGTAGTTCACGTACACCTGCAAAATGAAATAAAAAGCATTAGTAAGGTGTGCCAATAGTCTTTTCTGCTCACCAAGCCTGCATTTATTTGATCCAAAGTACAGTGAAATTTTTTTTTTTATCTTTTTACTATTTAAAATAACTGCTTTCTATTTGAATATATTTTAAAATGCAATTTATTCCTGTGATACAAAGCTGAATTTTAGCATCATTATTCCGGTCTTCAGTGTCACATGATTCTTCAGAATTCTTCAAACATGCTGATTTGCTGTTCAAGAAAAAATTTAAATATTATCATCAACATTTAAAACAGTTGAGTACATTTTTAGGACTATTATTAGGAGCATTATTCACTATACTCACTAGCTTTTTTTGGGAGGGGGGATTATATAAATAAATACTTTTATTTAGAAAGAATGCCTTAAATTGATCAAAACTCATGATAAAGACATTTTAATGTTAAAAACATTATATTTGAAATAAATGCTGCTTTTCTGAACTTTCTATTCAGCAAAGAAATCTGAAAAAAAAAATTCTACTCAGCTGTTATTAACATCATAAATGTTTTTGAGCAGCAAATCAGAATATTAGAATAACTTCTGAAGGATTGTTTGACTAGGATAATGATGCTAAAAATTCAGCTTTAAAATCACAGGAAAAAAAATTACATTTTAAAATATATTCAAATAGAAAACAGCTATTTTAAACAGTAAAAAATATTTCAAAATTTTACAAGGAAACAAGGGGGAAAAATACAACGGGGAATACTACAACAACAAAACGGGTTATGGCAGGACTAAATGTGTTTACTGACCTTTATATATTGATAAAGCAGAAACAAAGTTTTTATTCTCAAAGCAAATTTTACACACACACACACACACACACACACACACACACACACACACACACACACACACACACACACACACACACACAATATATATCCAATTACATCCATCCTAAATTTTAATATAACTTTTTACATAATATAAAACAGAAAATAAATTTTTAAACAAAAACTACTCTTTTTCATTCTCATACCAACTTTTACATTGATTACGCCTTAATTTTCCAGTTGAAAACTTTAAATAAATAAATAAATAAATAATTTATACAGTAAATGTCAAAATAAAAGCCCCGGAAATGAATGAGCCGCCAATTCCACAAGTATTTTTTAAATCAATATCAAATCGTCGACATAAAACAAAAGATTTCTCGTATGTTTTTAGCTATAAATAAACCCCCTTGTTTTATCAATCGAAAATGACATTATTATCGTTTATTTGTGAAGACTGCTCACTCGACATTCGCGACAAGGTTTAAATTACAGGCTAATTTATTGCTAACCGTCTCTTAGCCAACAAGCGGCTACCGGTATTTCATTCAAACGCTATTTTTCCTAATAACATTAAACACAACGCGTTAATTCAGACTAAAATCATACAAGTGTTAATAAACAACACAAATATTTCGTCAACTAGAAACAAGAGGCTAACAATACATGTTAGCTTACGAACCCAGAGCTACTTACAAGGGAGAAACAGCGAGCATTTGAGGTAAACCGTCTTCTCTTTTTCGGCGGAATTTTTACAAGATAATAGGAGCACCGATATGAAAGGTAAAGGTAATGTTTTGAGCCATATATCTGTGTAATCCACTGAACCGCGGACCGTGTGGACGGTTATGGGCGTTTGTCTGAAGCCGCTGAATGAATGATGTCGGTTGTGAAGGTTGAAGCGCGTGAAGGGGGCGGGGCGATGATGTAAATGAAGTGGTGAAGGGAGTGAGGAGGCGGGGCTGTTGCATGCAATGCGTGGAAAAGTGGGTGGAGCTTCTGTTTGAATATTATGAGTGAGTGAAGAAGCGGGGCTTAATTTATGCGGCGAAAGGGGCGGGGCTTTCGTTTAAATAATTTGATGAAAGCAGAAGGCAGCGGGACTGTCAGACTTTATGGAATCAAAATAAAGTTTTGTTATGTTCTCTAAGTCCACTTGTGTTAGCTTTGAGGCCATCTATATGCTAGTGCAGCTGATAAGTATAAGATAATATGCAGTCAGCCAATCACAAACTAAAAAAACAAACACATTTATCTGCTAAGAGTAAATAAAAAAAAAAATCAGAGTACTTTATCATGAAAAATGGAATCAGGTGAAGGAAATCAACCGTAAAAAGTCACAATTTAAGCTTTACAAAATACAGGCCTGTAATATAGATATAATATACACACACAATGACAGTCAAAAGTTTTTGAACAGTAAGATTTTTAATGTTTTTTAACATCTTCTGCTCACCAAGCCTTCATTTATTTGATTCGAAATACAGCAAAAGCAGTAATATTGTGAAATATTTTTACTATTTCAAATAACTGCTTTCTATTTGAATATATTTTAAAATGTAATTTATTTCTGTGATCAAAGCTGAATTTTTTTAGCATTATTACTCCAGTCTTCAGTGTCACATGATCTTTCAGAAATCATTCTAATATACTGATCTGCTGTTCAAGAATAATTATCAATATTTAAAACAGTTGAAGACATTTTCATCTTTGATGAATAAAAATATCAAAAGATAAGGATTTATCTGAAATAAAATGTTTTTGTAACATTAAACACTTTGATAAAGACATTCATAATGTTGCAAAATATTTCTATTTCAGATAAATGCTGTTCTTCTGAATTTTTTATTCATTAATGAATGCCAAAAAAATTATATTCAGCTGTTTTCAACATAATAATTACAACAATAAATTATTTTTGAGCAGCAAATCAGCATATTAGAATGATTTCTGAAGGATCAAGACACTGAAGCCAGTAATGATGCTAAAATTCAGCTTTGAAATCACATGAATAAATTTTTTTCTGTATTTTGGATGAAATTCCTCTTTTTAAAAAACATTAAAAATCTTACTTATTAAAAACTTTTGACAGGTAGTGTACATTTTTAGATTGTTTGTTGATAATCTTCACATACTGACAAGTGCATGCAGTTGCAAAGCATAAACAATCACAAACAAAATCTTTAGTGAATACTTCATAAATGTGAACAGTCATAGAATGCGAAAAACTTTTTCTTTATTTTAACTATTTTTCATGTCTTCCTATAGTACAATAAATATAGTTTACAAGTACTTTTACCAGATACCATTATTTTTACCTTTAAGTTTATGTTTGTTACCTAAAATTCTCCAAATAATCAGTAAGATCAATACAATGGTGTTTTACAGTAACATCTACATTAAAATGTATTAATATTGATGAAAAGAAAGTGTGCCATCTCATACCTGAATGCCCAAAGAGCCTTCATCGTCTCGCCTACAAAGTTCCTGTCAGAACATTGTCCATTTTGCACTTTTATACCATAATTCCAGATAAAACATTCTAAATAATTCTGAATTGATTGCACTATTTGTTAATGCATGGACTGACAGAATGTCCTCTACAGTATATGTGCTCTCTTCATACAGATGAGCTGCTGCTTCAGTGTCTAGTTTCTGATGAAATGAATCTAGTGAGCACACCAACATCCACAGTTTATAGAGGGAGGCGTCCTGCTCTCTTGCTCTCTCTCTCTCTCTCTCTCTCTCTGTGACTTTCAGCTCAAGGTTTTTAGATAATCAAACTATTTAAAGTTCTGATTCACCACATTCTCTAGGGTAAATGATAAGCCTAATGACTAATTGATGAAGATGCTGACTTAAATAGCACTTTTAAAATAGTAACACCAAAATGTAGATTTGTATAACTTGCTCACCATTGAATCCATTACAAGTGAATGGGTGCCGTCAAAACGAAAGTCCAAACAGCTGATGAAAAACATCATAATATTCCACAACTTAAATAAAAAGTTGACTGTTTCAGACTGTTTTGACTTGTAAACAGTGCTTGATCTGATTCAGACCTGACCACTTTTTTACTGGAGGAAGTGTTATCATGGATTATGGACTCATATTTTAGTTAAAAACATCCTAATGATGGAATTGTTTCTTAGAGATTTTGGCTTCTCAAGTTGTTAACTGATGGACTGGAGTGGTGTGGATTATTGTGATGTTTTTATCAACTGTTATGACTCTCGTTCTGACGGCACCCATTCACTGCATTGGTGAGCATTTTAATTAAAAACTTGTTTCTTACAAACGCAGCTTTTGGCTTCACAAATTGCTAACGGATGGACTGGAGTTGTGTAGATTACTTGTGGATTGTTGTGATGTTTTTATCAACTGTTAGGACTCTCGTTCTGACGGCACCCATTCACTGCAATGGTGAGCAGTTTAGTTAAAAACTTGTTTGTTACAAACGCAGCTTTTGGCTTCACAAGATGTTAACTGATGGACTGGAGTGGTGTGGATTACTTGCGGATTATTGTGATGTTCTTGTCAGATGTTAGGACTCTCGTTCTGACGGCACCCATTCACTGCAATGGTGAGCAGTTTAGTTAAAAACTTGTTTGTTACAAACGCAGCTTTTGGCTTCACAAGATGTTAACCGATGGACTGGAGTTGTGTAGATTACTTGTGGATTATTGTGATGTTTTTATCAACTGTTAGGACTCTCGTTCTGACGGCACCCATTCACTGCAATGGTGAGCAGTTTAGTTAAAAACTTATTTGTTACAAACGCAGCTTTTGCCTTCACAAGATGTTAACTGATGGACTGGAGTGGTGTGGATTACTTGCGGATTATTGTGATGTTCTTGTCAGATGTTTGGACTCTCGTTCTGACGGCACCCATTCACTGCAGTGGTGAGCATTTTAGTTAAAAACTTGTTTCTTACAAATGCAGCTTTTGGCTTCACAAGTTGCTAACAGATGGACTGGAGTTGTGTAGATTACTTGTGGATTATTGTGATGTTTTTATCAACTGTTAGGACTCTTATTCTGACGGAACCCATTCACTGCAATGGTGAGCAGTTTAGGAAAAAAATTGTTCCTTACAAACGCAGCTTTTGGCTTCACAAGTTGCTAACAGATGGACTGGAGTTGTGTAGATTATTGTGACGTTTTTATCAACTGTTTGGACTCTCATTCTGACGGCACCCATTGGTGAGCAAGTGTTGAAATACTATATTTCTCCAAATCTGTAAACATTTCTTTGCTACGATACGTTACAGACACAAATTCCTCTTTTGTGTGCATAGTTCCTTTTTTCTCCGATTGCTGAGTCCTTTTACCAAAAATAGTTTCATCAGAATGTCAAATGAGCCAATTGAGCTTCACAATAGCTCTGTTTGTTTTACTCACGTCAATGTTGCTCGGGACTACTACGCCTGACAGTGAAAGTTTCTCTTTTTCAGCGCACAAAAGCAGTTCCGAGTTTTGTGCCTGCTCCCTCTAGACTATAAATGAGTGTATGGCATCTAATCGGACATAACATCTACAGCAGCTCGCAGTGAACGGCGCTGTTTGAGAACCATTGTTCTTGGTATAATGGCGATCTGCTTCTGTAGGCTCGCTGAAGGAAGGACATGTGGTTCGCCTGCCATGTGCAATAACACCCTACCGCTACTGAGCAATGCCAATTCTCCTGAGCTTTAAGGCCTTAAATACAATAGAAAATAAAGGAACTCTTCAATAAAGAAAAGCATTTCGGATAATCTGATGGGAGAAAACAAAGGGCGTTCTTGTAACAAAAAAATTGTTCAATGTTCCAGTGAAAGCAATTTGCACCGTTAAGTGACTGGAAATGTCAACAGTGTTACATCATAGGAAAGACTGGGGTTTGTTTAGACACAAACCTCTTGGCTACAAAAAAAAAAAAAAACTTACTAAATAGTTTTTATATTGTTAATAATTTTTCCAGATGAACACTTACTGGACTGAAACAACTTGATTCTCCATGAATCATTTTGTAGAAAAATCAGTGAGTCTTAAATCTGATCTTTAGGATCTTTTGAGGAACGTTTGTTTCCTGAAGCTTTACTTTTACTGTTACTTATATAATGAAAATATAATAAGTCTACATTAAAATATATAAAAAAATTATAGTTTTAATGTATCAAATATATATTTATTTTAATTTGAATGATAAAATATGCATTTAAAAAATTATACAATTTATGAATTTTATACATTAAATCTTAATTCACAAAAAATAAATATAAAAATTTATGAAGTCATAATTTTATGAAAAACTCAATAATGCCAATACTTGAAATTTTATATATTTTATTTTAACTATTATAAATTATATAAAAATATAAACATAAAATACAGTTTAATTTATGAGAAAAAAACGAAAATGTAAATACAAAATAAATCATAATTTATGTATAGAAATTTACAATTTGTTAATTATATAATGAAAATAGATATTTAAATGTTAGTTTGAATATATATATAAAAAAACTTTATTTTAATTTTAAACATTAAATGATAAATCTTAATTCATAAAAAATAAAAATGTAAATATAAACATTCATGAAGTAATAATTTTATGAAAAACTCAATAATGCCAATACTTGTAATTTTAGACTTTTTATTTTACTTATTAAAAATTATATAAAATGTAAACATAAAATACATTTTCATTTATGAGAAAACAAAAAACAAAATGTAAATTCCCTTATAATTTATTTGATTTTTTATTATAAAAAATTGAATGTAAATATAAAATAAATCACAATGTATGAAAATTATATTTGCAATTATACAATTATATGTTAATTATATAATGAAAGTGAAATTACCTTTAATAAAATACCTTTATTTTAATATATTTATTTTATATAAAATACACATTTAAACTAAATTATACAATTTATGAATTTTACACATTAAATGATAAATCTTAATCCACAAAAATAAAAAAAATAAAAAATATATATTTTCGTTTATGAGAAAAAACAAAAATGTAAATACAAAATGATAAGTAACACTTATAATCTTTTCGATTTTTTTTAATTATTATAAATTATATCAAAATATAAACATAAAATACAGTTTAATTTATGAGAAAAAACAAAAATGTAAATATAAAATAAATCAGAATTTATAAAAATTATATTTACAATTTGTTAATTATATAATAAAAGTATATATTTAAATGTTAGTTTTAATATATAAAAAATATTATTTTATTTTTAATTATAAAATACACAAATGTTTTTAAAATTATATGAATTTTAAACATTAAATGATAAATCTTAATTCACAAATTAAATTTGTTCAATAATACTAATACTTGATTTTTTTTAATTATTAAAAAATATTTAAATATAAACATAAAATAATACATTTTAATTCATGAGAATATAAAAAATATATATGTATCTTTTTGATAAAATTAAGCTGTATTTTCCTCAATATTCTTACTATATCAGACTATATGAGCCATAAAAGCCTAATGGATCAAATATGACACTTAACAAAAAAACATATCAGGCTTTAAAGGGTTAAAATACATCTAAACAGTAATTGGAAAGCACAAAATGCTAGGTTCAGTTAGTGTATTGTTAAAGATTGTAAGTAAATGGATATTGCTTTATGGCTTGGCTACCTTTCAACTGTATTTAAACACCATTTTTATGGTTAAAAACATGTGAAGGTCATTGGCAGTGGGGTAAATAGATAGACGCTGAGTTTCTAACAAAAACAATAGAGCTTATCTTTTGTTTTCCGCCGCTATCTGTCAACTTTCATCTCTCCACCCAGAACACAGCACCCAAATGAACTCACCCATTTCCTTGACCCCTTTTCAATAAATATTCACCTTTATCCCGACCAAAAACAACATCAGTTGGATTTTAACTCTGTTGAATTTGATTAGTCTACTCTACTGTATTAGATTGGAGAACTGCAGCAAAGTCGGCTTTTTAGAGAACAATGACTTACAAAAAGCTATCATATGACTTCAGAAGATTGTGTGTGAATCATATTGACGTTTTTAATAGTTATATGATTTATATTTTGTCATTTTGTAGCTTGACAGTCACTAATATGAACTGTCAGACTATATGAAAAAGTATGGAAGACCATTTGCACCATAGAAAACAATATTTTTATCTCACAATTCTGGCTTTTTTGCAATTCTGAAATTGTGTGTTACATTTCTGACTTCTTTCTCTCATAAATGCGAGATATAAACTCTGAATTGTGAAATAAAAACTCAAAATTCTGACTTTTTTCCCATAAATTCCAAGTTTACATCTCGCAATTCAGTTTTTTTGTTGCCACCAAGGAATTTAAAAAGGTAACTGTGATTGTTTAATCTCACAATTCAGATTTTTTTTCTTGCAATTGCTAGTTTATATCTACAATTCAAACTTTTCTTCTCAGAATTGAGAAGTTAATACCTTGCAATTCTGACCTTACCTTACAAAATTGGTCCAAAGTCAGAATTAAAATCGATTTTTCCAAACAATTTGTACGGTGTGTATGCAAATTGTATAATATCCAAGGTACACATTTCTAGTTGTGTAGTTCTAATTGTGTAGTTAATACTCATATTGTATTTTCAGAAAAGTTTGTCCTTTTCTTAAATGTGTCACTACCGAAACACAGTAATTATAATTTAATTAGAAGAGTTATATTGACCTATTAAGATTTTGCTTACATCTAGATTACAAATAAATATATATTTTGGCTATTTTATTACAATTTTTCTGAGGTAAATCAATAACAATTACATTTTTAACAATACTTCAAGTGTAATTGATGGGATTTGTTTTCTCACATGTTGCTAGCATGATTAGCATGTTAATTACAAAAATTATTTCAATATCATTTTTATAAATTTCATAAATTTAAGGGTTAGGGTTCAGCAGCCACATCCCATGCATGATTAGCAAGTTGTTAGCATGTTTCTAACATGATTAGCAAGTTAGTAGCATGTTGTTAGCATGATTAGCAAGTTGCTAGTATGTTAGCATTTTGTTGTTAGCATGGTTAACATGTTTTAGCACATTTCAAGCATGATTTGCAAGTTACTAGCATGTTGTTAGCATGATTAGCAAGTTGCTAGTATGTTGTTAGCATGTCTAGCAAGTTGCTAGTATGTTGTTAGCATGATTAGCAAGCTGCTAGAATGTTGTTAGCATGTTGTTAACATGGTTAACATGTTTTAGCACATTTCTAGCATGATTAGCAAGTTGTTAGCATGTTTCTAACATGTTTAGCAAGTTAGTAGCATGTTGTTAGCATGATTAGCAAGTTGTTAGTATGTTGTTAGCATTACTAGCAAGTTGCTAGTATGTTGTTAGCATGATTAGCAAGCTGCTAGAATGTTGTTAGCATGTTGTTAACATGGTTAACATGTATTAGCACATTTCTAGCATGATTAGCAAGTTGTTAGCATGTTTCTAACATGTTTAGCAAGTCAGTAGCATGTTGTTAGCATGATTAGCAAGTTGTTAGTATGTTAGCATTTTGTTGTTAGCATTGGTTAACATGTTTTAGCACATTTCAAGCATGATTTGCAAGTTACTAGCATGTTGTTAGCATGATTAGCAAGTTGCTAGTATGTTGTTAGCATGATTAGCAAGCTGCTAGAATGTTGTTAGCATGGTTAACATGTTTTAGCACATTTCTAGCATGATTAGCAAATTGCTAGCATGTTTCTAGCATGATTTGCAATTTGTTAACATGTTAACATGTTGCTAACATGTTGCTAACATGATTAACATGTAACTAGCATATTTCTAACATGACTAGCATGCCACTAGCATGATTAGCATGTTGCTAACAAGTTACTACCATGTTGCTAACCTGCATTCTAGCAAGTTACTAGAATGTTTCTAACATGACTAGCATGTCACTAGCATGTTTCTAACATGATTAGCAAGTTATTAGCATGTTGTTAGCAGTGTTGTTTTTGACAACCATCTTAGATTTAGTCTTAGTCTTAGTCTTTTGGACTAAAATGCTTATTAGTTTTAGTCAAATTTTAGTCACTTCTATATGTGATAGTTTTAGTCCAATTTTAGTCGACGAAAAGTCAAAAAGGTTTTAGTCTAGTTTTAGTCAAAAAAAGGGGGAAAAGTAGTCTTTTAACAAATTAATGTAGGTCAGTAAGTATTTTGCTGTTGGGTAGTGTCACTTAAGTTCTGAAAATAGCAGATCTATAGTTCAACACAATGTAAGCTTCCGGATCGACTATTTTCACCAATAATTACAATAATGAAGGAATGGTTTTACATAAAAGACATATATTTGAAATAATGTGCAAACATGTTGAGCACGTTGTGCGCTGCACGCCAGGTAGTGGGCGTAACCAAACAAGGATAGAATGCTAAAACGGCTTGCCATAGCGGCAGATACTTTGTAGGTTTTGATTGGCATGAACAATAAGCAGAAATGTCGTGCATTTTAAACGTCTGACGGACCACCTACTAACATTTTCGTCTATTCTCGTCTCGTCAACGAAAACTCACACACGTCTCGTCATGTTTTAGTCATCAACGAGCCATTTTTATCTCGTCATCGTCTCGTTTTCGTCATGGAAAAAAGTGGCGTCAACGAAATGATTTCGTCATCGTCATCGTTGACGAAAACAACACTGGTTGTTAGCATGATTAGCAAGCTGCTAGTATGTTAGCATTTTGTTGTTAGCATGGTTAACATGTTTTAGCACGTTTCAAGCATGATTAGCAAGTTGCTAGTATGTTGTTAGCATGGTTAACATGTTTTAGCACATTTCTAGCATGATTAACAAATTGCTAGCATGTTTCTAGCATGATTTGCAATTTGTTAACATGTTAACATGTTGCTAACATGATTAACATGTAACTAGCATACTTCTAACATGACTAGCATGCCACTAGCATTATTGGCATGTTGTTAACAAGTTACTACCATGTTGTTAACATGCATTCTAGCAAGTTACTAGAATGTTTCTAACATGACTAGCATGTCACTAGCATGTTGCTAACATGGTTAGCATGTGACTAGGATGATTCTAGCATGTCTAGAATGTCACTAGCAAGTTACTAACATTTTGCTAGCATTATTAGCATTTTACTAGCATGTTTTTAGCATATGTAGCTAACATGGTTAGCATGTTACTAGCATGTTTCGAGCATGACTAGCATGCCACCAGCAAGTTACTAGCATGTTTTTAGCATATGTTGCTAACATGGTTAACAAGTTACTAGAATGTTTCTAACATGACTAGCATGTCACTAGCATGTTGCTAGCATTATTAGCATGTTACTAGCATGTTTCTAGCATGACTAGCATGTCACTAGCATGATTAGCATGTTAATTACAAAAATGATTTCAATATCAATTTTTTAAATGACATAAATTTAAGGGCTAGGGTTCAGCAGCCACCTCCCAATAAATGATGATTTTATAGACCTTTCTCCTGAGTAAACGATGAGCGCCGCCATTACGAATTCTAACGTCAGATTGAATGCTTTTCTGTTCCGGTTTCCATAGGAACCCATTCAAATAGCGTTTCAAATAGCGTTTCAAATAGTGTTTCTGTAGAATGGCCCATTAAAAACAAATAATAATTCTGAGGCAGAAACTACACTTGATAAATCAGCTGTTGTGTTCAACAGAAAACATAACAGCAGCATGTTGTTAAAGAATCAAGGTGATTAAGTAATAATAATAAAAAGGTGTACTTTTTGGAGGTGTTCCATTCATGCCAAATGGTTTGTTATGATTATGATTATTTTTGGAAATCATTTCTCAATCACCTCGCTCTCCTTTTGTGTTCCCGCAGTTGTGTATTTGCATGTTTGTTGCATACGTAGGAAACTAAGGAAATGGATGCGAGGGTTATAACAAAAAGCTTGGACCCCTGGACTCTGGGCTGGACGTCCCTAGAGACTAAACAGGCCGCGTTCCTCGTTCCCCAGGCGCTCGGTGAGCGATTAGAGCACGCGTGCCCAGACATGTCCCTATGGCTCTGGCCGCCGGCCAGTCAGTGGGCAGCCCACCCTGGTGTTTGATCTGGGGGTTTGGCTCCAGCCAGTCCCGGCATTGTATCCCAAACAATGCACCCCAGACCTACTGAACTCCATAAACATATCCCTTTGTGGGCTTTTCCTCGAACTCAGGGTGGGGGACACCCGCTGCCAGGAAGAGGGACTCCTGTCCAAAAAAAGAGCGCTGTGCCTCCCTCGTCGGGCTGCTGACTGGGCATTCCTGCCGCTAACCTCCAGGGAAGAGTCAGCTTCATACATTCACAGCCCACTGGATCATAAAGGTGTGCAACTGCATGAGGAACAAAAGCAGCGGTCAGCTGTTAATTCTACATAAAAACATCTACACAAATATATGTGACCCTGGACATAAATAGCACGGGTATAGTTGCAGCAAAAGCCAAAAATACATTGTAGCCTATGGGTCAAACTTATCGATTTTTCTTTTATGCCAAAAATCATTAGGATATTAAGTAAAGATCATGTTCCATGAAGATATTTTGTAAATTTCCTACCATAAATATATCAAAACTTAATTTTTGATTAGTAATATGCATTGCTAAAAACTTCATTTGGACAACTTTAAAGATGATTTTCTCAATATTTAGATTTTTTTGCCCTCAGATTTTGCCCTCAGATTCCAGATTTTTAAATAGTTGTATCTCAGACAAATATTAACAAACTATACATTCAAATAAAAAAAACAACTGACCATTATGACTGGTTTTGTGGTCACAAATACATATTAGAATGTATTTTTTGTATTATTTGAACATTTATATATTATATTATATATATTATATATCACCTTTTTTAATTTCAGTTTATATATACTGTATATATATATATATATATATATATATATATATATATATACACACACATACACACACACACACACACACACACACACACACACATATATATATATATATAAAAACTGAAATAAATCAGGGTTATTATTATTAAATAAATATATAAATATTGTATGAAAAAAGGAAGATTTGAAATGAATTATATTATATTAAATTTAATATTTTATTTAGATTAAGTTAAATTACTAATGCGTAGATAAAAATAATTAAAACCTAAATAGTAATATATAAAAATAGAGAAATGACAAAAGCATACAACAAAATGAGTAAAAATTAAATTATTATCTAAAAATATTAATAAAACACAAAATAGTATATAAATAATATTAATTTATATATATATTTTTTCCTTTAACTAAAACACTGAAAATAAGCTGAAATAAGATAAAAAATATTATATATTATATACAAAACATAATATGTAATATGCAAAATTTTATTTAAATTAAGTTAAAGAACTACAATAACTAACTGGAAAAGAAAATCTAATTAATTACAAACTGAACTAATGCTTAAATAAAAATAAATAAAACCTAAATAACAGTATAAAAAAGAGAAATGACAAAAGCACATAACAAAAGTAGTAAATAATTTAACTATTATATAAAAATATTAATAAAACATGTAATAGTATATAAATAATAAAATATAAATATTATATAAAAATATATTTATAAATGAAATTTTGAAATGAAATATTTTAAAATTGTATTTAAATTAAGTTGAAGAACTAAAATAAATAAATAATCGAATTAACTAAAAACTAAACTAATGCTATAAAAATAAATAAAACCTAAATAACATTATAAAAAGAGAAATTACAAAAGCACACATCACACTATTATATAAAATATTAATAAAACATGTAATAGTATATATTTCATCAACTAAAGCAATAAATATTAACAACATTGAAAATAAGCTGAAATAAAATAAAATATTCTATACAAAAAATAAAGTAAATGAAAATTTGAAATGAAATATTTTAGTATTTAAAATTGTATTTACATTTTTTTATTTAATTACAAACTGAACTAATGCTTAAATACAAATAAATAAAACCTAAATTACAATATAAAAAAAGTGAAATGACAAAAGCACATAAGATTAGTAAGATTAAACTATTATATGAAAATATTAATAAAACATTAGTATAAAAATATTAATTCATATATATACTCAAATAAATCAGGGTTATTTTCATTAACTAAAACAAACATAATTTTATTGTTAATCTTTTAAATATTAAAAACATTTTTGTTCATTGAAATAAAGCTAGAATAAAATATTATATATTATATAAATATATAATAATATTATATCTAATATAAATATATTTTATATAAAATATACAAGTATTATATACAAAAAAATATATATAATAAATGAAAACCTCCCTGTATTTTCGGTTTTATTTCCTTAAGATTTTGTTTAATATATTTGTGGCCTAGTAGTGCAAAACAAACATAGGCCTAGTGTTCTCAACGCAAATCATGTTCTAAAATGGAAAAAGCTGTGATAATGACTCCAGATCGGCAGGTGTCGCTGTGGCCAGTGTCTGCGCATGCGCAGTTGACAGCAGTCGATCAGCTGACAGTGAGTGAAGCCTTTGGAAACACTGTAGTGTCATTATGAATATCAAATCGTAAGACTGATCCTTTGGAAATTATTTAGTTAAAACTACCAAGTAATCGTCTGATCATCTCGTTCACGTTGAAATCAGGTAAGATCCGCAGGAGGAACGCTAGATTTAACGGTTGTTTGTGTGATCGTCTGCAGATTGAACGTTAGCTGTGTTTGCTAGTGTGTGGATTAAATCTGTCCGGGGTTTAGCTTTTGTTTATGTGACTGACTTGGAATGAATTATTTGTGTTTTTAGGTTGTTAATTGATATTAAACATCTCAAAGGTGGCATATTGCAGATTTGAGTGTATTTGTTTGGTTGTCTTGTTCTGTATGAATGAAATACTGCGTGTTTATGTTGTGATGGTTTTAGTTCTGGACAATCTGATATTAAATGGTCATCAGTAACAGCCTTAAATGATCAAACATCTGATATCTGCTCAGATTATTACTGTAATCAGACACTGTCCATTCAAGGTCGATCTGATGCTTCAACTCGTGACTGTCATTCATTTTGAGGAAATGAATCAATCAAGTCTGTCCATGTCCAAAATTAATCATATCTGCTCTTCTGACAACAAAAAATATATAAAAAATATATTGTTTTTATTAGTTGTCAAATAGCATGACAGTATATTCAAAATTAAGATTTTCTGTGTGACAGAAGAAGTTCTGTGTGACAGAAAACCTTGGGTTTAAATAAATAACTATTTATAAATTAGTTTATATTTTTCAGAACTGTAAATAAATATGTACTGATTTATAAATATTTATTTTCCTGAAACATCTAAAAATGTTTCTAATTTTATTTATTTGTTTATTTATTTTTGTGGTGACAGGGCAAGTAAAATCTAAATAACTGAAAATAAATTCTTATTAAGGGTTTTTAATTAAAATATTGTTGCATTTTCTTAAAAAAAAAAAAGTAGAATTCGAATCTTTTCATTTGCATGATTGATACCTGACATACGAAAGGAAACAAACGCCAGAAATATCTATAAAATAGACAAATTTGACCCAAAAATAATAAATCTGAATATTAATTGAAAAAATAAATGTATTTCTGGAACATCTAAATATTTTTTAGATTTTTTACATTGATTTATTTTTGTAAAAACAGGGCAAGTAAAATCTGTATTACTGAAAATACATTTTTATTGTCAAGGACTTTTTAGTGAAAATATTGTTGCATTTTCTTGCCAGAAATAAAACCCAATATTAAATTAAAATATAAATGTATATCTTCATAAAACAACAATCTTCTTTTTTTGTGCCAGGGCAATAAGAAAATCTGACTTCTTATTGTTAAGGATTTTTTTAATGAAAATATTGTTGCATTTTCTTGAAAAAGTAGAATTAAAATCTTTTAATTCACATGACTGATAGCTGGTAAGGAAATCGATGCTAGAAATCTCTATAAAATATAATTTTTACACAAAAATAATAAAACCCAATATTAAATTAAAAATATAAATGTATATTTTCCTAAAACATAAAATAGTTTTTATTTTGTTTGTTTTTTTGTGACAGGACAAGTAAAAATCTGAATTAAAATACTAAATACTGAAACAAATTTCTTAATATTAAGGATTTTCTTATGACAATATTGTTGCATTTTCTTGAAAAAGTAGAATTAAAATAAACCAAAAAGTAATATTAAATGAAATTATAAATGTATATTTTTCTGGAACACCGGAATATTTTTGTGATTTTATTTATTTATTTATTTTTGTGGTGACAGGGCAAGTAAAATCTAAATTACTGAAAAGAAATTGTTATTGTTAATGATTTTTAATGAAAATAGTGTTGTATTTTCCTGGAAAAGTAGAATTGAAATCTTTTAATTCACATAACTAATACCTGACATACGAAAGGAAATCAATGCAAGAAATCTCTACAAAATATAATTTTTACCCCAAAATAAAACACAATATTACATGAAAATATAAATGAATAGTTTCCTGAAACATCTAAAAATGTTTTTCTTTCTTTATTTATTTTTTGTGACAGGGCAAGTAAAAATCGGAATTACTGAAAAGAAATTATATGTTGAACATATCTGTTATATGTTTTAATGAAAATATTGTTGCATTTTCTTGAGAAAGTAGAATTGAAATCTTTTAATTCGCATGACTGATGCCAGAAATCTGTATAAAATACAACTTACATCTATAAATGGGGGAAGTAAAAATCTGAATTGTTAAGGATCTTTAATGAAAGTATTGTTGCTTTTTCTTAATTTGAAGGCCTCTAAAACACTACCTTAAATATCTTTGTTAGAGTTGGTGGTACATTATGAAGTTTGTGCACTTTGATGACTATATTAATGTCTTTCTGCTTTAGAGTCTCTGTTTGTCACTCGTCAGCAGCCATGACTGAGTTCTGGTTGATTTCTGCTCCTGGAGAGAAAACCTGCCAGCAGACATGGGACAAACTAATGATGGCCACAACCCGCACAAACAACCTCTCCACCAACAGCAAGTTCAACATTCCCGATCTCAAGGTCACAGTCTCTTCCTCTTCCTCTTTTTACAGTCTTGAGCTGAATGGCTCTCTGGAATGATTAATATGAACTGTTGAATACTCTATTTTCTCTACAGGTAAATTATTTTTTAAACCTTTAAAGGGGTCATCGGATGTCCATTTTCCACACGTTAATATGATTATTTAGGGTCTTAATGAAAAGTCTATAATATACTTAAAATAAATTCTCAATAGTAGTGTAAGAAAAACACCATTTTACCAAGTCAAAATCAGCTCATTTTATTGCATGGTCCCTTTAAATGCAAATGAGCTCTGCTTGCCCCGCCCCTCTCTGATGTGGGATTATGAGACGTAATGTTTACTTTAGCTGCATTTTGCCAGCAAGCACATTATTGAGAAAGGCTGTTTGCAAAGATGCATTAAAAAACTTAAACTCACTTCTGCTGTGGGTGAAGCTGCATCACGAATGAATCGCATGAACTAGAAGCATGTGTAGATCGGGATCGACACTTTCCTTTCAAAAACGAAAGTAACATTATCCTTTGTGTCTTCAGCGGCTCAGCTGTTGGTAGTAAGTGACTACTGCCGTGTTCATTATTACATCCGACAACAGAACACCTCAATCACTCAATCAGAGTCTTCCTCTGCACCTGAGTCACACAATGACGATTGTATTGGGACTTTCAGCTCGGTGTGGGCGGGGCTAAGGTAAGGTGCTCATGTCAATCAACTGACAAGAAGCTGAGAATGAGCTGATTTTAAAAAGGGGATATTACTTTAAAGATAAAAAAAAAATAGCACTGGGTGGATTTTTATCATTGTAGGGTGGTTGTGCACACAAACTGCCAACACACGTTAATGTGCAAACAACATGGAAAAGTGAGTTTTGCATTCGATGCCCCCAATTTAAAAACTCTTAATACGACAGTTTGTTTGCATCATTTTTTTAAACTGTTCACAGACTTTTTTGTGACATGTTGCATGGACGGTTCCTTGGACTGAAACTAAAATCAGCTTTTTTCAGAGCAAATGCATATGTCTCGTTCCTATTGCCCAGGGTGGAGTGACCCTGCTGTCCTATGTCATCTTGAGCGGTCAGTTTCTGCCTGATAGGATGAGAACAGAGGCGGCGCCACTCTAAGCACCGGCGGCCCCTGATGTCTCTATGAGCCGATGCTGATCAAATCCAGCCTGGCTGTGTTTGTATTGCTTCATTATACTGGATGGTGATCAAAGTGTTTCTCTTTTCTAAACGCTGCAGGTCGGGACATTAGATGTCCTAGTGGGGCTGTCCGATGAGCTGGCCAAGCTGGACGCTTTTGTTGAGAGGTAAAGTCTTTTTTTTTTACATTAAGGACCACAATTCCTTGGATCTTGACTCTCAAGTCTCTGTTTTTTAATTCTAGGTCTTCTAGGTCCCTTGTCCAACCTGGTTTATTGTCGATCACATTAAAGGTTTATTTCAGCCAAAAATGAAACTGTGATGTTTATCTGCTTACCCCCAGGGCATCCAAGATGTAGGTGACTTTGTTTCTTCAGTAGAACACAAACAAAGATTTTGAACTCAAACCGTTGCAGTAGGGCTGTGCAATTAATCGAAATTCAGGTTCAATTTGATTTCTGCTTCAAAAGATGATGAAAATGCAGTAATTGAGATAAAGATTATTACGTCCCATTCCTTCCCCTTACCAGTGGTGTGATTTCGCTCCTCCATAAAAGCCTAATTTCACATGCAAATCAGCAAAATCATGTAACGTGACTTTCATAAAACGGGACGTGCTTGATTATTAATGCTTCTTTGATGTTGTGTTTTTAAAAGCACATAAGCAAACTTGCGCTGTTCTGTGTTTGCGCTCAGAGACGGAGCAGAACACGGACATGTGAAGTTATCTTTTAGCTCAAGGTGCTGCCTAAACGCTCAAATACACACCAAAATATTTGAAATGAGGCGCTTGGTGATTATTCATGTAAACCCTTGTCAGTTCTGTCTTAAATGATCATAAACCGTTGAGAATGAACATATGTGTGTAACAGTATATTGGATCCGTGTTGTACTTAAAGCAGAAACAAATGTTCCTTCTACCATCTCTGTGCTTAATCTTAATAAAACCTAAAAATACAAAGAGAAAAGTCACTCACTGCTCTTGAATGAAGGACTTTAGTAGTTTTAATAAGAAACAAAGCATGTTTAACTATTGCAGTGAAGACGCTGTTTTATTTTACATTCAAATAATTACATTTAATTTCTGTAGTATTGTTAGACTAATTTAGACCAGTGTTTTTATTTTAAAAGCACTGTTTTTTGTGCATCTTTTTTCTGCTGTATTGCCATCTTTAAATTGATCTCTAATATAAAGTTCTGGACCCAGTCATAATCTTGTTAAATACAATATTGACCAAAAAAATTGTGATTTTGACTTTTGCCAAAATCAAGCAGCCCTACGTTGCAGTCTGTCAGTCTATCGTCACAAGCCATAGGGTTTAATTTTAGTTTTGTCTGTGTATGTTTTTTTTTTTTACTCTTAAAGATTTGGTGCCCATTGACTGCCATTATATGACTGACAGACTGCAAATGTTGAGTTAAAAAATCTTCGTTTGTGTTCTACTGAAGAAACAAAGTCACCTACATCTTGGATGCCCTGGGAGTAAGCAGATAAACATCACATTTTCATTTTTGGGTGAACTATCCCTTTAAATTCGTGCACTGTTTTTATTCTTATATGTGACCCTGGACCACAAAACCAGTCATAAGGTTAAATTTTACAAAACTGAGATATATACATCATATGAAAGCTCAATAAATAAGCTTTCTATTGATATATGGTTTGTTAGGATAGGACAATATTTGGCCGAGATACATCTATTTGAAAATCTGGAATCTGAGGGTGCAAAAAATCAAAATACTGAGAAAAACACCTTTAAAGTTGTCCAAATTAAGTTCTTAGCAATGCATATTACTAATCAAAAATTACATTTTGATAGGTTTACAGTAGGAATTTTACAAAAAATCTTCATGGAACATGATCTTTACTTAATTTCCTAATGATTTTTGGCATAAAAGAAAAATCAATAATTTTGACCCATGCAATGTATTTTTGGCTATTGCTACAAATATACCCCAGCGACTTAAGACTGGTTTTGTGGTCCAGGGTCACATATGTAACACAAACAGTGTGGGATAAGTTGTGCATTCACTTTCTAGGTTAAACATTTTCTACAGCATTTTTTCAATGTAGCATGACTATAATAGTCATGTGAAGGCCTTTCTGCCTAAACGAATCTAACGTCTTGCAGATTTGAGTTGTTGTGGCTTCTACTAACACTATATCAGTGTTCAGAATTCAGTCAGAACACTTTATGTGCGTTTCTTTACTTTTGTGCGGTGAGGAATCTCATATATAGGTGAGGTTACTGCGGCATCTGTCTAAAATTAGTTATTAGCAGTTTGCTGACGTGCTAGCTTCCCTTTTTGTGATCATATTTAAATTACATGACTTATAGCTCATCCTTAGATGTGAGATTCTATTTTTACTGTTTGCTCTGAAGTCAAACATATTCCTCAAGTGTTTTTGCTTTAGAACCATGATAAAAGACACTCAAAGTGTGCTTTGGTCATATTACTTCCTGTCAGCTTTTTGTTATTTTAACATAACAGCAGGAATCAATCCAGATTTACATGCACAGACGTCATTTTGGAGGATCACCAGACCATATGTCTGATATACGTGACCCTGGACCACAAAACCAGTCTTAAGTCGCTGGGGTATATTTGTAGCAATAGCCAAAAATACATTGCATGGGTCAAAATTTTAGATTTTTCTTTTATGCCAAAAATCATTGAGAAATTAAGTAAAGTTCATGTTCCATGAAGACTTTTTGTAAAATTCCTACTGTAAACATATCAAAATGTAATTTTTGGTTTGTAATATGCATTGTTAAGAACTTAATTTGGACAACTTTAAAGGTGATTTTCTCAGTCTTTTAGATTTTTTTGCATCCTCAGATTTCTGATTTCAAATAGATGTATCTCAGCCAAATATTGTCCTATCCTAACAAACCATACATCAATAGAAAGCTTATTTATTGCTTATTTATTCATTTATTATATGATGTATAAATCTCAGTTTTGTCAAATTTAACCTTATGACTGGTTTTGTGGTCCAGGGTCACATACAGTTGAAGTCAAAAGTTTACACACACCTTAGAAGAATCTGCTAAGTGTTAATTATTTGACCAAAATAAGAGGGACCATACAAAAGGCATGCTATTTTTTTCATCTAGTACTGCCCTGAATAAGATATTTCACATAAAAGTTGTTTACATATAGTCCACAAAATAAAAAAATAGTTGAATTTATAAAAATGACCCTGTTCAAAAGTTTACATACACTTAATTCCTAATACTATGTTGTTACCTGAATGATCCACAGCTGTTTTTTTTTTTTAATAAAAATCCTTCTTTGTTTTTAGCAGTTTTGTGTATTTAAATGCTTTCCAACAATGACTGTATGATTTTGAGATCCATCTTTTCACACTGAGGACAACTGAGGGACTCATATGAAACTATTACAGAAGGTTCAAACACTCACTGATGCTCCAGAAGAAAAAAAACATGCATTAAGAGCCGGGGGTGAAAACTTTTGAACATAATTAAGAT
Source organism: Garra rufa (assembly GCF_049309525.1). NCBI lineage: Eukaryota > Metazoa > Chordata > Actinopteri > Cypriniformes > Cyprinidae > Garra > Garra rufa. Next base: position 2,875,878 of record NC_133369.1, on the reverse strand, counting down.
CTGTACTTTTTTTTTATATTATACTTGTATATTAGATTTAAAACAGCATTTTTTTTCAGTTAGCACTGCTTTTCAGAAGCTGCAGAAAACAATACATATTTCCCAAAAGACAAAATAAGTGAAATTTACCCTGATTTTCGAATTCAAAATAAAATAAAAAATCATCTTAATGCATGTTTTTTCCTTCTGGAGCATCAGTGAGTGTTTGAACCTTCTGTAATAGTTGCATATGAGTCCCTCAGTTGTCCTCAGTGTGAAAAGATGGATCTCAAAATCATACAGTCATTGTCGGAAAGGGTTCAAATACAGAAAAATGCTGAAAAATCAAAGAATTTGTGGGATGTAAAGGACTTTTCTGAAGAACAGCAGACAGTTTAACTGTTCAGGACAAACAAGGGACTCATGAACAACTATCACTAAACAAAAAACACAGCTGTGGATCATTCAGGTAACAGCGCAGTACTAAGGGTCATTTTTATAAATTCAACTATTATTTTCTCTTGTAGACTATGTAAACAGCTTCTATGTGAAATATCTTGTTCAGATCTGTACTAAATAACATGCATTTTGTAGATTGGTAAAATAATTAACATTTTGCAGATTCTGAAAGGTGTACATAAACTTTTGCATCAACTGTATTGCCTGTATTTTGTTTTTGCTTGATTTGGCAAATACACCATACTATTTGTTGCATTCTATAGTAGACAGTCAGAGTATTCTCACATTTGAAAAAGCTTTTTTGTGGCGTTATCCGATGCCATTTTACCAAATGAAACTGGGCTTTCTTGGACACCTCAGTGTTTCTGAATCATCTGATATATGTGATGCTTTGAGGACTTCTGTGTTTTGGAGAACGTCCAATTTTGGAGAATCAGAGAGAGTTTTCAGAGGGCTGTGATGTCTTTTGATGTCGTTCACAGTGTGGTGAAAAAGGTGGCTCAGTACATGGCCGACGTGTTGGAGGACAGTCGAGATAAAGTCCAGGAGAACCTGTTGGCCAACGGAGGTCAGAATCACTGTGGTATAAAAGGGGTTCAGACACTGATGCTGGTTTTGGTAATTAATTTTTGTTTTCTGTGCTGCGTTTCAGTCGATCTGGTCACCTACGTCACGAGATTCCAGTGGGACATGGCCAAGTACCCTATCAAACAATCCTTGAAGAACATTTCTGAGATTGTATCCAAGGCAAGTGATCTGGTTGGGAATGTATTGTGAACATCTGAATATCTCTGAGCTCTGTTTTTTGTATATTATTGATATGGAGTCATGCTGTTCTGGTGAATGTCGTCTCAGATGCTGTTTTGAATGAAACTCTCTCCCCCTGCTGTTCAACAGCAAGTCTCACAGATTGACAACGACCTGAAGGCTCGAGCGTCAGCCTACAACAATCTGAAGGGAAACTTACAGAATCTAGAGAGGAAGAATGCGTGAGTAACTTCAGTCATATCAGACTAAATCTTATTTTTAGGGGGTTTATTTCATATTTATTATTTGGGCTACCTGGAAAACATTTATTTGTTTGGATGCATTGATATTAACAAGGCTTGTACAAAGTGCTTGAATTTGACTTTTTGAAATTTAAGGCCTGGAAAACCCTTGAAATTAGTTAAATTTCGGAAAAGGTACTTGGAAAGTGCTTGAATTATTGAAACAAAAATGTTTAATTTTTTCACTAAGCATATATTTTTTCATGCAAAATTCACACAATTTTCAAAAACATCATACTTTTTTTTTTTACCACTTATTTCAGTTAATGTCATAAAACTAGTGAGGTAAGAGAGCTAACATGGCTGAAGATTTGAAAAGAGGAAAAGATGAACCGAATCAATTAAGTGAGTCATTTACGCCGGAACTGCTCCAATCGATTCAAACTTGTGACTTTGATCATTCATTTCAAGCGATTCACTAGCAAAAACCAGATCAAATTAAAAGAGGCATTCATTTTCAAATTTCGATGGGTTGCAAATCATTATTTAGATCGGGAATTCTGAGCACGGATCATGAATCATTTGATTTAGATTCACTGCAAAAAAAAAAAAAAAGGCTTGTCTTATTTGGTATTTTTGTCTTGTTTCTAGTCAAAATATCTAAAAATTAGAAATTAGAACAAGAGTATTTTACTTACCCCACTGGCAGATCATTTTACTTGTTTTAAGAAAAACACACTTTATTTAGTTTTTCCCCCCTGGAAACAAGCCTAAATATCTTGCGTCATTCTGCTTATTTAGTAAATTAATCTCAATGTAAAAATTTTTAGATATTTGACTAGAAACAAGACAAAAATACTAAGTAAGACAAGCCTTTTTTGCAGAGTTGGAACTTTGCATATCATTTTATTAGTATATTTTTTCAAATTTATTTATCTTTTTTTTAGAATTTGAAAGATAAGACATTGTTTTAGTGAGGTGAGGTCTCTGATTGAAGTCCTTGAAAATCAGAATAGCAATGCTTGAAAAGTCCTTGAAAGTCCTGGAATTTCATTTTACAGTATCTTTACAAACCCTGTATTTTTTTTTTTATTAGGTTCATTAAGTTATTTTTATTTTTCATGGAACACATTCATTTTAATAATGTAGGTGTTTTTAAAAAGGTTTATTTAAAAAAATAAAACAACAGTTATATGGGATTTGGATAAAGCTGATGTACATATGGCTGTTTGGACTGATGATTTGTTAGAATAAGCTTATATTGCTTTTTTTTTAATTAAGTTCAGAATATATGATGCACTTTACAAATTTTATATAAATTATTTTGTTTTTCATGGAACACAAGTGATGTTTTTTAAAAGAATATTTATGCAACTCTTTTCCAAATGCATCAGTGTTTATACATCTGTCATAATTTCTGTTTTTGGGTGAACTGTTCCTTTAAGAAAATAACAAATTAAAGCATTGACTTTGAGAGTTATGGTTTGGGATTTAGTTCATTTTCCAATGAACCAGTGTCATTTTTATTGTCTCACCAGAGGGAGCCTGCTGACTAGGAGTTTGGCAGATATTGTCAAGAAAGAAGACTTTGTGCTTGATTCTGAGTACCTCATTACTATGCTAGTGGTGGTGCCAAAGTAAGTGACATATTCCAAATAGGCTGGGCAATTTTTCAGAATTTATTGTTTAATTCAAATATAATGTTTTGCCACAATTTATATATATATATATATATATATATATATATATATATATATATATAAAATGATCAGATTTTGAATTCTTTAACTAGCTGGTTAATAAAGAAAAAAAATTTTTTTTTGAATAAACATTTTTTTTAAGTCGATAATTTAAATTAAAAAAGAAAGAAAGAAAATAATTATGATTTTTTTTTTTTTTGCAAAACATAAAATGTTTAAATGTTATTTGAATCATGTTGCATTTTTTTTATTTTTAAGTTGATAATTTAAATAAAATAATTGGTAAGATGTTCAGAATTTTTTTTTTTTGCCATATTCCATAATTCCAAAACATAAAATGTTCAAATGTTCTTAAATAAAAATATATTTTTTTAAATATATTGCCCTAATTCAAAAAAGTTACCTCTCTGAACGTCTTTATGAATGCATGAAACTATTGTGTTGAATTTCTCTCATGCACATACTAACAGCAAGTTTTCTAACCCTTTAGAACAAATTATACCGACTGGCAGCGCACTTACGAGACCCTTGCAGAAATGGTGGTGCCACGATCTACAAAGTAAGAAACTAACAACAAAAGTCGTTCACTTTTATGTAGGTTTATAATCCTAAAATGTCTTGCATGTCTAAGGAATCATGCCTCAGAGAATACAAATGAAGGAAAAATGTTCAAGTACTAATAAGAACATGCTGTGATTTCAATAGGTGTTTTTTAAAAGGTGTTTATTTAAAAAAACAACAGTTCTATGGGATTTTGGGAAAGCTGATGTACAAAAGGTTGTTTGGACTAATGATTAGAGATATTCTAGACTAATCAATGTGTCTGATTGACCTCTGGGTGAAGAAAACATGTTTAGGACTTAACTAGATAAATTAGTGCCATGGTGGTTACTAAGAACACCAATTAACTAATGCAGCCGAACAAACAGACAGCATTTACCAAGTGTCTTTATCTCCATTTCCCTGGTAATTGCCATTATTGTCATTAAGGCGAGATACTGCAGGTGAATAGGGTAAAAATGAACTAATAGTTTAGTTTAGATTACATTGATAATTGCAAACATTTTTGCATTACAAGTTTTCTAAAATGAGCAATCATTTAATTAAATATGCGCCAATTTGCATACATTTCTAGTACAAAAATCGAAACACTTGATGAAGTCAGTTTTAAAATTCTTGTTAAATTTTTTGACATAAGAGTCAAACTCATCAAGAGGTAACTCATTTTGTCACTCCATAATTCAGACAACATAACTAAATATTTTTTTTTACGCTTTTTGGGGAATAAAATGTTTAAAATACAGCAAATTATATATGAACAAATCCCTCTGTAAAAACATTCAGGATATAGACAAGAATAAAAATGTCAAGTTGTTTGTAAGTGTTATTAAAGTGGAGATTAATGGCTTAGTGTAGGAGAAAAAACTCATTTTGAGAAAATGGCCTTTAAAAATATGCATTGTGATTGAAATCTTTTGACACAAATAGATAAAGTGCTATAAAAGGAACACTTAACAGTGTCTTTTGGATGTTTTCTTTCCACTAGTCTGAGAAAAAAAAAAAAACACTTTATGAAACACCAAAAAGGCCAAAATCTCAAACTTGACAGGGGCATGAAAAAACAGTTTTTGCCGCTTTAAGTAATTCTTGACTTCATGCAAAATACAATTCTCATTTAATTTGAGTGAAATATGACTGGGACGTTTGAGATTCTGTTATTTTAGTGTTCATTTTGTTCTCGACAGTTTGCTTTTTGAGGACCAGGAAAGCGGCCTGTTTACCGTCACGCTCTTCAGAAAGGCCATCGATGACTTCAGACTCAAGGCCAGAGAAAACAAGTAAACGGCCCATTTCAGCTCCACTGTGTGGTCATGAATCACCATTTAGGTCATGAATATCCAGTTTAAGGATCTTAATGTCTTAGTCATCCCAGTGTCCGCTTTACAGGTTCACGGTTCGGGACTTCCAGTACAACGAGGAGGAAATGAAAGCAGACAAGGAGGAGATGACCAGACTCTCAACTGACAAGAAAAAGCAGTTTGTATGCATCTGACTGAGAGATGGATTTTCAAAGTGACTGGCATGTTAGTTCACCAGTGTTGGATATTTTTAACTGGTTCATACATGTGTCCTCTACAGGGTCCGCTTGTTCGATGGCTGAAGGTGAACTTCAGTGAGGCGTTTATTGCTTGGGTCCATATTAAGGCTCTGAGGGTCTTTGTGGAATCAGTGTTGAGGTAGCGACACAATACGACATCTCCTTAGGTCATATCATGAGGAATTAGGGCTGAAATCAGTGTCTTCCCGCCACCTACTGGCAGATTTAGTTTAATTTTTAAAGTGTCTTTTCTTTTAAATCATTTAATATTTCTGTATTCAAAATTTTATATTTAAAATATTAATCTCAACATGAATTTGATTGCACGCATGCCACATCTGAGCCTTTTTTTTTGTTCTGTGCCACCTCTGTACTACAAATACATTTTGTTAATACTGATTTCATTTGATTGGCAACTTGACAATTCTTATCCTACTTGTTCTTATTCTGTTAATTTTAATTAGAATTTTTAAAAGACTTAAATATAATTTTTTAAAAATGTGACAAAGTCATACAGAATAAAGTTGCCAAAAAGCCATTACAAAGGTGAAAACAAAATAACAATGTTATTTTTTCCTTATTATTTTTAATCTATTTAGTTAAAGAAAAATGACGTAAAGTGTTCAGAATTTAAAAACGTCAGGTTTTTGTCATGTTCTGATCATAAAGAATAATTTAAACCCCACAATTAACCGTCTGGTCTTTACAACTTTCACATCGGAGCAAAAATCTGCCTTTAAACTTGAAAGAAATAAAATATTGATGTATCGTGATAATTCTTGATATCAACTGATATGAAAAAAATTGTGATAAATTTTGTCTATGTCGTCCAGCCCTATGAGGAATCATACATTCCTTGAGTTTTCTGTTGAAATAAGAGTAATGTAATATGGTTTATGAGAACCTTCTATCCAGCCCAACAAGCATTTATTGAAACTAAACCAGAAATTTGTTATTAAATGCGATAGACATATAGGAAGGCAAAGTGAGAAAATAGGTTTAAATCTAAAATAAAATTAGTGTTGCACTGGTATTGCAGCAACTGAAAAATTGTCTGAATGTGCAAAATTTTTTTTATTTTTTTTGGGTGAACATTGTCATGTAACATTAGCCTCTGAAAAGCCATTCAGTATCTATAAACTCAATAATCACTAGATTATTAGAACTAGAAAGGACCATTTATATACATTATCAATTGAAAGTCAAAAATTCTTTGGAAGTCCAAAAAAAAAAAAAAAAAATCAAAGTAAGTTTTTATTTATTATTTTAATTTTTATATTTTAACAAGAAAATGTAGTAGAATGCAGTATTTAAAAGTTGACAAAAAACTACCTTATGTGCAATTTTGGGGTATTGGTTATTTGGAAAATTTTTATAAATTTATTGTTAAATAAAGTATATTTTCCATTTTTGATTTTCAGCTAAAAAAAATTTGGTGTAATCATTTTAATACAATTTTAAATAAAAAAATTTGTGACAACCAAGTGCATCCTGAATTTTCAGTTTCATCCCATAATTTTCATATGGGTGCATCACTAATTTAATTAATATATATATTTTTGTAAATAAACAGATATGGATTGCCTGTGAACTTTCAAGCAATGCTGCTACAGCCCAACAAGAAGAACATGAAGAAGCTGAGGGAAGTTTTGTACGATCTTTACAAGCACCTGGACAGCAGTGCAGCTGCTATTATTGACGTAAGTTTATTTTTGGCCGTAGGCTGGGTTTTTGTGTTGTTTATTAAATACAAGGAATTATTTTATGTTTTATATATGCTGTTGCCATCTTTTGCCTGTTCCAGCAATCTGCCATGGATATTCCAGGCTTGAACCTCAGCCAGCAAGAATACTATCCCTATGTGTACTACAAAATCGACTGCAACCTGCTGGACTTCAAATAGACGAAGCGCTTTTAACCACGTGCCCCCCCTTTTGTTTTGTCTCTGTGAATAAATCTAAGTTAAATGAAACTGTATATTGAAGAACTCTTGTTCCAGTCACCCCGCCATGCTTGCTCATTCATGTTCAGAGATGCTTCTCCATTGCCATTCAATCAATGACAGAAGGAGAGTATCTATATCTGCCAGCCCTAGTACTTTGTTTACATTTTTTTAAAGAATGTCATTGTGTTATCATATGTGCAGGTGAATGAAATTATGCGTTTTAAGTCATTCCACTCATGTTTTGTGACGTGTAGTAGTTACATCTGATGTTAGTGATGGATATTATTGTGTGTGGACAACTGTGTTTTTAACCTTTATTCTTCAAAATGCAACAGTGGTCCATTTAAACAAATGAAATGAGAAAAAAGTGTTACAAAGATGCAATATAAATGTGATGTTATGTACATTTGGTGTTTAAAGAGTTATATGTGCGAAATTGTGTCATGGAACCAAAATATACAATTATTATACGTACATAAAAATGTGTCGTGTTTGCTTGTAAAACACATTTACCAACTAAAGTTGCATTTCCAAAAGGCCAATCACAATAAAATCAATATAATGTGCAAATAAATTAAGGTAAGAAAGTCAATTGCGATTCAATTTGCTCATTGCTAACTGAATTTTTAATGTTTTAATAATGTGAGTTATGCTGAGACTTTTCTTTTTTAATATAGTTGTATAAATATAGTATACAGTGGTCATGGGCCATTCTACAGAAATGGTCCAAACTGCTGTCCCACAACCAAAAAACACATTTAAAAATAATTTAAGTATTCAAACCTTGGATGTTTACTAAGATCCTTCTATTATCTATTGAAACCTATAATAATATTTAAAGTATGGTAAGCTTAATATATATATAAAATCATCATTTGTTGGGTACTTTTAATTGGGAGGTGGCTGTTCCAAACCCTAACCTCTAAATTTTAACTTTTGAAAACAATATTGAAAAAATTATTTTATGCAATTGTTTTTTTTTAAAAGTGAAATTCCAAAAAAAAAAAAGAAAAAAAAATTATATATATATATATATATAATTTTTTTTTCTTTTTTTTTTGGAATTTCACTTAAAAAAAAAACAATTGCATAAAATAATTTTCATAAAATAAAAATTTTATGCAATTATTTTATAAAATAATAAAATAATTGCATAAAATAAAATTCACAAAAAAAAATTATATATATATAATTTTTTTATTTTTTTTGTGAATCACATAACTATCACTACCAAAAATGTGCTGTCAATACTGAAACATGGGATGTTTTGTCATAAATAAAGTATACTAAATTATTAACTAAGATTTTTGTAAGTTTACTTTTTGGTTTAATATATACTCAAACTAATGAATCCTTAAGTTTGAAATCAGTATGTTCAACATTTGCCTTATACAAAGACAAATTGGATTCAAAATAAAACAAATTTCATAAATCACTGAAATATCGTTAAAATTGTAATTATTATTGACTTGCCTCTGAAAACGTTTTAATAAAATAGAAAATATATATATTACAAGAAATATGTAGCAAAATCTTAATAGGTCAATATAGCCCTTTTCATTAAATATAAAATATTATATATTACTGTTTCGATAGTGACAAATTTGGGGAGAGGACAAATATTCCAAAACTTTATGAAAACACAATATGAGAATTAACTGCACAATTACTAGAAATGTGTTCCTTGGATATTATAAAAATTTGCATACATACATTTATTTTTTTTTAAATACGTTTCCAACCAATTCTGTAGAATGGCCCATATATTTACAAAAAAACAAACAAAACAGCAAATAAATGCATTATATGGGTCTGTAATTATCTGGAATCTGTACATTCAATGTAAAACAAGCACTATTAAAATAATTAAATGTTAATTATAAATTAGGGTGTTTTTTATTATTATTTGTGAAATTGGTTATAAGAATCTCATCAATACCATACATTTTGTCAAAGCCAGATCTTGACTTTCTTAATTTTGTCACACTCATTTTGAATACTAGGGAAATAAAACATATAATAACAATATAAAAAATTTATATAAAATATATATATTGTTAAAATATTATTGAAAATATGTTTAATTAACTGCTTTTGATCTGTTGTCTCTGTATAGCTCTGAAATCATACATGCACATTTATATGAAAATTACTATATCTGTAAAGATATAGAAAACATTTAAAGAGGAGTCTGTACTTTAAAAGTAAAACAAGCAATATTTACATAATTAAATGTTAATTATGAATTAGGATTTTTTGTGTGAAATTGGTTATAATAATTTCATCGATCCCATACATTTTATCAAAGCCAGATTCCATTTTATCTCCATATGCTAGCATCATTTTAGTATTTAAAGTATGATTTTCTTAATTTTGTCACACCCCTTTTGAAAAATATAGGGTGGAAAAACATAAAACATGGAACAAAGTGCTAGAAAATGACTAAATATCCGAAGAATAAAACAATGTGGTTTCAAACCCATATGCTGTTTAAGACTATAAAGCACCAAAATTCATACACCATATTTCAAAAATAAAGTAAAAAAGCAGATCTGTGTGAGGAACAGAGCGAAATGCATTTCCATTACAGATTTGCGCAAAACTTTGGCGCTATTTTATAAATGTCGATTAAAAAGTATTGCGAAATGATGCCGTTTCCATTAACCGATGTAATGTGACTGAAACGTAATTTTCTCCTCTTGCGATAGGTCATGGCAATTGTTTTTTGTGGGATTTTGACTATATTTAATCTAATGTGACCTTTAAATGCGAAAAAAAAAACGTTTCCATTGCTGTTTTGTGAAATAATTCCTTATTCGAATTGCCTGAAAAACCACCTCATGCAAGCGTAAAAGCTTTTTTGCGATATACGGGAGTTCTTGCACAATTGACGCGTTTCCATTAGGCTTATTTTCAATTCGCAGTTTTAATTTGCGCAATTTAAAGGGTAATGGAAATGCAGCTACTGTTCGCTAGTGGTAATTTTCCCTCAGTCTTTTAAATCTGGCGCCTTTTAATTTAAGCGCGAAC
>NC_133369.1:2845780-2865178 GCF_049309525.1 Garra rufa | reverse complement strand
GTGTCATAATATTAGTTTTTCCTCAAGATAATTTCTCTTTATATATATCATGTTCATAGTGCTGAATGCACACGCGCCCGTGTTTATATGAATGCGCGTTCACGATGACGCGCAACATCGCCGCTTGTGTCTCTCAAGATCCGCTGAGAATGACTGCAGATCCGCGCTCGTGTGCGTGAGGATGCTCACGGGCTCGATGGGCTGCGGGGGAAGCAGATCTGCCACGATCGAACCCCGATATTACGAGAGCAGAGACACCGAATCGACGTGGCTCACCAGCACGGACACGGAGACGCAACGGGCAGCTGCCGGTAACGGAACCGGCGAGAGCGCGACCGGGAATGACAATACACCAGCGGCAGCGGCAGCCGGATCAGGTCAGAAACGATCATCTTTATTCAAATACATCACATAGATAATATAGAAATGCCTATGAGATGCACACGCTTTAATAAGTACCATGGTTTTGTCATAATGCAATTCATGTTCGTAGTATCTTATTGTATCCTTTATATATATATATATACATAATCAAACTGTATTATTGTATAGAAAGGGATTGTCATCTGAAACACTCACTGAGGCCCATAATGTATAATCTACGAATGCAAATAGCAATATATATTATTTCTAACAAATATTTACCATGGTAACCATGGAGCCCACATCCCATAGTTATCTTGAACACTGTGGCATTAGTCATCAAACTCATTTCCAGCACTGAAGCAAAGGCTTTTAGATGGAAAAGTTCAATTATGGTTTGGTTTCTTACATCAGAGGTTCTCAACCAGGGGTCCAGGGCTCATTAGAGGGCCTTCAGATGACTTAAAAGACAAAACAAGCATTAAATGAAATAAAACAACTAAAAATCAAGATAGTATCCCTTAACAGCTGTTTAGTTACTTTGAAAAACTAGACTGAATATATATTTTACTAGTTATGCAAAGCTCAAAAATATTTTATCAGGTAGAAATTAATAGTAAAAAATAAAATCAAATTAAATGAATTTATTTATTTTTACTCACAGTTTAATTTAATTTAAAGTGCATATGTTTAAGTTGAAGCTTAATTTAAAAAGTGGGATGTTTGTATCTGGTTAAGGCAGGAATTAATGGTTAAAGAAATTAATAATAATTAATTAAAAAAAATCACAATTTTCTCTTTATTATATTCAATTATTTATTAACCTTAAGGTTTTTAAAGGTTAATAAATAATTTTTTATTTAATAAATAATAAATAATAAACAAAGGTTCATTAGAGGGCCTCAAGATGACTTAAAATCATTACAACTAAAATCATATATTTATTAGTTAAAAAGAACATTCCTTTTCTAAAATGTCTAGAAGCCTGAAACTTAATTATTTTATTTATATTCTAATATTTATATTAATTATTTTAGATTGCATTTAATTAATAATATCCATTTGAATTAATTTATATTTATATTATTTATTTACTTAAACTACAAGAGTTGACTAAAAAACAAAACTGGGGAGTCACAAAGGTTAATATCCAGTGATGTACATGCATATATAGAACTTCTATGCTGTTGTTGTAAAGGTCAAAAAGAAGAGAAGCCCATGCCAGTGACCAGAAGCTCTTCTGCCAAAGAGAAGAAGCTGGTGAACGCCGGCACACAGTGTGGCAGAAACACCGGCAGCACCCAAAGGAGACTAGCGCACAGAGACGAGGTCAGACGGGTGAATCTCATAGTCAAATGTCAAATTTTTTTAATTCTTCCAAAATAAAAATGCTAATTTGCTGACAATGTGCTCAACCTCAGGCCATCCAAGATGTAGATGAGTTTGTTTTTTGATCAGATTTGGAGAAATGCAGCATTGTATCACTTGCTCACCAATGGAAGTGAATGGGTGCCGTCAGAATGAGAGTCCAAACAGCTGATAAAAACATCACAATAATCCACAAGTAATCCAAGTAGTCCATCAATTCACGTTTCATCAGCTGTTTGGACTCTCATTCTGACGGCACCCATTCATGAGCACATGTCCACTCACCATATACTGCATTTTTAAAGGCTGAATATTTGTTTTCTTGCAGGTTAAAAGCAAATCAAAGAAAACCCCCCAGACTGACGGGGTTAAAAGTGTCCGTCCGACTGTAAACACGGAGGTGATGCCTTGATGTGAGAGTTTGTGGAAGAACCACTCCTGTTAAACACATCTAACGAGGGCCTTTTATTTTTATTCAATGCGTATGTTAAATCAGATGGCAGATCTGATCTAATCGTCTGTTTTTCTGCATGTAAACACTGAGCGCTGGAGCGAATGGCGACCCTGACATGCTGCAACACCTGTCATCTGTTTCTGAAGTGTTATTTTGTTGGTATTATGTGTTTTCCATCAGTACTGTGCTGGTTTGTGATATTCTAGTGCCTAATGAGTCTGTGTGATAAAGCAGATATACAATGTCTCAGGTTGTGAAGACACATTCAACATAACGTTGTCTTGTTCCTCTGAATGAAACGGAAGCTGGTTTGGATTCATTTATGATTTAAGTAATAAGTTTGATTTTAATCAAAGTCAGTTTGTTTATATTATTTACAGGGATTCTGGAAAGGATTCTGAGTCACAACAGCACAAGAATATTTTGATTTGGTGTTTTACTATAAAACTAAGGAGCTGATGAAAAAAGCATAATAAAAAATTCTAAAATGGAAATATATTTCTTGCTTCAATTTTTAGCTTTTAAATTGTCACGTGTGGATCATATTTCCCCTTAAAATCAACATAAATAATAATAAAAATTTGTATTACAACAAATAATTTGACATTAAAGAATCTAATAAGAGGAAAAAATACTTATAGCAAAATAGAATATCTTTATTTTTAATATTTATTTAGCTTTTAATTTTGGGGTGAACTTGGATATGTCAGGGTTTGTACAAGTTGAAAATAGCAACATTCTTGAAGAGTTGGTTAAATGATTGCAAGACAATGTATCTATGAAATAAGTATTTATTTTTTTCGTACATATTTTTTTACGCAAAATTAAAAAAAACATCATACCTCTCCACCTATTTCAGTTAATGTCAGAAAACTAGTGAGCTAAGCCAGTACTACGAAAAGAAGACTAGATGAACTGAATCAATTTATTTAAGCGATTCACTAGCAAAAACCAGAACAAATTAAAAGAGCCAAACTCTGAATCAGTTAAACCATTACGCCACAAATTGATTCATTGTTTCAAAGTGCTCCAATCGAATCCTTATCACGAATCATTTGATTTAGATCTCAACGGGATTGTGAATCATTTTACGAATTGAATGATTCAAATTGAATAATTTGCAATAAATGATTTGAAGTCCTGATCTAAATCTAATGATTCGCAATACGCAAAGTTCCGATCTAAGTAAATGATTCGCGATCCACGATCCGAGTCCTGATCTGAAATGTTGGTTCGCAAATAATTTTTCACATTGGGACTTCAGAGCTCGGATCTCAAATCATTGGATTCAGTTTGGGACTTTGGAGAGCTGATTGCGAATCATTTGATTCAGTTTGGGACTTTGGAGAGCAGATTGCGAATCATTTGATTCAGTTTGGGACTTTGGAGAGCTGATTGCGAATCATTTGATTCAGTTTGGGACTTTGGAGAGCTGATTGCGAATCATTGGATTCAGTTTGGGACTTTGGAGTGCGTATGGTGAATCATTTGATTCAGTTTGGGACTTTGGAGAGCTGATTGCGAATCATTTGATTCAGTTTGGGACTTTGGAGTGCGTATGGTGAATCAATTGATTCAGTTTGGGACTTTGGAGAGCTGATTGCGAATCATTTGATTCAGTTTGGGACTTTGGAGAGCTGATTGCGAATCATTGGATTCAGTTTGGGACTTTGGAGTGCGTATGGTGAATCATTTGATTCAGTTTGGGACTTTGGAGAGCTGATTGCGAATCATTTGATTCAGTTTGGGACTTTGGAGTGCGTATGGTGAATCAATTGATTCAGTTTGGGACTTTGGAGAGCTGATTGCGAATCATTGGATTCAGTTTGGGACTTTGGAGTGCGTATGGTGAATCATTTGATTCAGTTTGGGACTTTGGAGAGCTGATTGCGAATCATTTGATTCAGTTTGGGACTTTGGAGAGCTGATTGCGAATCATTTGATTCAGTTTGGGACTTTGGAGAGCAGATTGCAAATCATTTGATTCAGTTTGGGACTTTGGAGAGCTGATTGCGAATCATTTGATTCAGTTTGGGACTTTGGAGAGCTGATTGCGAATCATTGGATTCAGTTTGGGACTTTGGAGTGCGTATGGTGGATCATTTGATTCAGTTTGGGACTTTGGAGAGCAGATTGCGAATCATTTGATTCAGTTTGGGACTTTGGAGAGCAGATTGCGAATCATTTGATTCAGTTTGGGACTTTGGAGTGCGTATGGTGAATCAATTGATTCAGTTTGGGACTGTGGAGAGCAGATTGCGAATCATTTGATTCAGTTTGGGACTTTGGAGAGCTGATTGCGAATCATTGGATTCAGTTTGGGACTTTGGAGTGCGTATGGTGAATCATTTGATTCAGTTTGGGACTTTGGAGTGCGTATGGTGAATCATTTGATTCAGTTTGGTACTTTGGAGAGCTGATTGCGAATCAATTGATTCAGTTTGGGGCTTTGGAGAGCAGATTGCGATTCATTTGATTCAGTTTGGGACTTTGGAGAGCAGATTGTGAATCATTTGATTCAGTTTGGGACTTTGGAGAGCAGATTGCGAATCATTTGATTCAGTTTGGGACTTTGGAGAGCAGATTGCGAATCATTTGATTCAGTTTGGGACTTTGGAGAGCTGATTGCGAATCATTTGATTCAGTTTGGGACTTTGGAGAGAAGATTGCGAATCATTGGATTCAGTTTGGGACTTTGGAGTGCAGATTATGAATCATTTGATTCAGTTTGGGACTTTGGAGAGCAGATTGCGAATCATTTGATTCAGTTTGGGACTTTGGAGAGCTGATTATGAATCATTTGAATCAGTTTGGGACTTTGGAGAGCTGATTGCGAATCATTTGATTCAGTTTGGGACTTTGGAGTGCAGATTATGAATCATTTGATTCAGTTTGGGACTTTGGAGAGCTGATTGCGATTCATTTGAATCAGTTTGGGACTTTGGAGTGCAGATTATGAATAATTTGAATCAGTTTGGGACTTTGGAGAGCAGATTGCGAATCATTTGATTCAGTTTGGGACTTTGGAGAGCAGATTGCGAATCATTTGATTCAGTTTGGGACTTTGGAGAGCTGATTGCGAATCATTTGATTCAGTTTGGGACTTTGGAGAGAAGATTGCGAATCATTGGATTCAGTTTGGGACTTTGGAGTGCAGATTATGAATCATTTGATTCAGTTTGGGACTTTGGAGAGCAGATTGCGAATCATTTGATTCAGTTTGGGACTTTGGAGAGCTGATTATGAATCATTTGAATCAGTTTGGGACTTTGGAGAGCTGATTGCGAATCATTTGATTCAGTTTGGGACTTTGGAGTGCAGATTGCGAATCATTTGATTCAGTTTGGGACTTTGGAGAGCTGATTATGAATCATTTGAATCAGTTTGGGACTTTGGAGAGCAGATTATGAATCATTTGAATCAGTTTGGGACTTTGGAGAGCAGATTATGAATCATTTGATTCAGTTTGGGACTTTGGAGAGCTGATTGCGATTCATTTGAATCAGTTTGGGACTTTGGAGTGCAGATTATGAATAATTTGAATCAGTTTGGGACTTTGGAGAGCAGATTATGAATCATTTGAATCAGTTTGGGACTTTGGAGAGCAGATTGCGAATCATTTGATTCAGTTTGGGACTTTGGAGAGCAGATTGCGAATCATTTGATTCAGTTTGGGACTTTGGAGAGCTGATTGCGAATCATTTGATTCAGTTTGGGACTTTGGAGAGCAGATTATGAATAATTTGAATCAGTTTGGGACTTTGGAGAGCAGATTGCGAATCATTTGATTCAGTTTGGGACTTTGGAGAGCTGATTATGAATCATTTGAATCAGTTTGGGACTTTGGAGAGCAGATTATGAATCATTTGATTCAGTTTGGGACTTTGGAGAGCTGATTGCGATTCATTTGAATCAGTTTGGGACTTTGGAGTGCAGATTATGAATAATTTGAATCAGTTTGGGACTTTGGAGAGCAGATTGCGAATCATTTGATTCAGTTTGGGACTTTGGAGAGCTGATTATGAATCATTTGAATCAGTTTGGGACTTTGGAGAGCTGATTGCGAATCATTTGATTCAGTTTGGGACTTTGGAGAGCTGATTGCGATTCATTTGAATCAGTTTGGGACTTTGGAGTGCAGATTATGAATAATTTGAATCAGTTTGGGACTTTGGAGAGCAGATTGCGAATCATTTGATTCAGTTTGGGACTTTGGAGAGCTGATTGCGAATCATTTGATTCAGTTTGGGACTTTGGAGAGAAGATTGCGAATCATTGGATTCAGTTTGGGACTTTGGAGTGCAGATTATGAATCATTTGATTCAGTTTGGGACTTTGGAGAGCAGATTGCGAATCATTTGATTCAGTTTGGGACTTTGGAGAGCTGATTATGAATCATTTGAATCAGTTTGGGACTTTGGAGAGCTGATTGCGAATCATTTGATTCAGTTTGGGACTTTGGAGTGCAGATTGCGAATCATTTGATTCAGTTTGGGACTTTGGAGAGCTGATTATGAATCATTTGAATCAGTTTGGGACTTTGGAGAGCAGATTATGAATCATTTGAATCAGTTTGGGACTTTGGAGAGCAGATTATGAATCATTTGATTCAGTTTGGGACTTTGGAGAGCTGATTGCGATTCATTTGAATCAGTTTGGGACTTTGGAGTGCAGATTATGAATAATTTGAATCAGTTTGGGACTTTGGAGAGCAGATTATGAATCATTTGAATCAGTTTGGGACTTTGGAGAGCAGATTGCGAATCATTTGATTCAGTTTGGGACTTTGGAGAGCAGATTGCGAATCATTTGATTCAGTTTGGGACTTTGGAGAGCTGATTGCGAATCATTTGATTCAGTTTGGGACTTTGGAGAGCAGATTATGAATAATTTGAATCAGTTTGGGACTTTGGAGAGCAGATTGCGAATCATTTGATTCAGTTTGGGACTTTGGAGAGCTGATTATGAATCATTTGAATCAGTTTGGGACTTTGGAGAGCAGATTATGAATCATTTGATTCAGTTTGGGACTTTGGAGAGCTGATTGCGATTCATTTGAATCAGTTTGGGACTTTGGAGTGCAGATTATGAATAATTTGAATCAGTTTGGGACTTTGGAGAGCAGATTGCGAATCATTTGATTCAGTTTGGGACTTTGGAGAGCTGATTGCGATTCATTTGAATCAGTTTGGGACTTTGGAGTGCAGATTATGAATCATTTGATTCAGTTTGGAACTTTGGAGAGCAGATTGCGAATCATTTGATTCAGTTTGGGACTTTGGAGAGCTGATTATGAATCATTTGAATCAGTTTGGGACTTTGGAGAGCTGATTGCGAATCATTTGATTCAGTTTGGGACTTTGGAGAGCTGATTATGAATCATTTGAATCAGTTTGGGACTTTGGAGAGCAGATTGCGAATCATTTGATTCAGTTTGGGACTTTGGAGTGCAGATTATGAATCATTTGAATCAGTTTGGGACTTTGGAGAGCAGATTGCGAATCATTTGATTCAGTTTGGGACTTTGGAGAGCTGATTGCGATTCATTTGAATCAGTTTGGGACTTTGGAGTGCAGATTATGAATCATTTGATTCAGTTTGGGACTTTGGAGAGAAGATTGCGAATCATTTGATTCAGTTTGGGACTTTGGAGTGCAGATTATGAATCATTTGATTCAGTTTGGAACTTTGGAGAGCAGATTGCGAATCATTTGATTCAGTTTGGGACTTTGGAGAGCTGATTATGAATCATTTGAATCAGTTTGGGACTTTGGAGAGCAGATTGCGAATCATTTGATTCAGTTTGGGACTTTGGAGAGCTGATTGCGATTCATTTGAATCAGTTTGGGACTTTGGAGTGCAGATTATGAATCATTTGATTCAGTTTGGGACTTTGGAGAGCAGATTATGAATCATTTGATTCAGTTTGGGACTTTGGAGAGCTGATTGCGATTCATTTGAATCAGTTTGGGACTTCAGGGAGCGGATTTCGAAACGTTTGGGACTTTGTAACACTTATGGTAAATAATTTGTTTTAGATCAGGATTTTGGAGCGATTCATTAATCTTTTTTTTATTTATTTATCTTTTCATCCAACTTTTTTTTAAACAGTAGAAAACATCAAACCATTAAGGCAGTACAGTTATAAAAAAAAATATTATATAGAAGTATACACTAATACAAAATCCTTGGGAAAATGGTCTTACTATATAGTTAAAGTGTAGTATACTTTGTAATACTTTAGTAGTGATACTTTGCATGTGCTTCACTTTATCTTTGGCATTTTTTATTAGTATATTTTTATTTATCCATTTTTCTTTCTTGAGAATTTGAAAGATGAGACATTGTTAAGTGAGATTTCTGATTTAAGTCCTTGAAAATCAAAAAAGTAGTGCTTAAAAAATGCTAGAAATGTCATTTTACACTATCTGTACGAACCCTAATATCTTTAATATGAAGTGAATATTATAGAGAATCTTCACAGAAAAAAAAAATCACACCCCAACAATTATACTTGTATTTTTTTATTCCATTGATCATCACTGGCTCAGAAAAAAAAGGAAAAATATCTAAAATAAAACTCACAGCCAAGTTACTGGTCTGTTTCACATGCATACACAATGCAGCTGTTTTTTTTTTACACATGTATTTACATGTTCTTAGTTTCCACAAGTTTAAAAATCTACAGCAATTGTGCAGATGTTGAAATGCATGTGCAGTTGTACTGCAAACAGACTGGATTTGGGACTTAATGGATATTGCAATGCTTAAAAAGGCAATGTTTCTAAGGCAAATGAATAATTGCCTAAAAGGATTCGAGAGACACTAATGAATAAAACATTTTTCCTCACAGCTAATGAACAAAACGAACAACATCCTCACAATGCAATCTCGACTCTCATGCACACTGATATCATCCTCGCTTCATTTTAGATCTGATTATTTACGGTAAAAGGCAACTTTGCAAGACCTTAGTAAAAATTCAAGCATTCTATAAAATAATACACATGAAAACAGATTAATAAAAAACAAAGAGGACAGAAACTATTTGCAAACTATTCACTATAAAAAGTTTTCACCACTTAAAAACTTAAGTTTAGCCGCTGCCTTGAAATTTTAAGTTAAATCAACTTACAAGTACAAGTCATTTCAACTCATAAGTTCAATCAACTTAAAAGTAAAAGTCATTTTAATACACTTTATTGTAGTGAGTTAAAATGACTTGTACTTTTAAGTTGATTTAACTTAAAGGTGCAGTGTGTAGATTTTTGCGGCATCTAGCGGTGAGGTTGTGAATTGCAACAGTCCACCGCTCACCCCTCCCTTTACAGAACTACAGAAGCCGATACAGGATTAAAATCTCGCCGTTTTTGACAGCAACGAATAGTGAGATTTCTTTTAAAACGTAATTTAAGGAATTATATTTACTTAATCATTCAATAAAACAATGTTATTGTGAATATTACTGTTACTTGTCCATCATTGTGTCAGTGTTTTTTCACAAGAACAACAGTGATGTTGTTTAGGGCTACTGTAGAAACATAACGGCGACTTCCATGTGAGACCCACGGTGTATGTAGATATAAACTGATAATTCTAAGTTAATAAAAACATAATGGTTCATTAAGTAAGGTCTTTATACAACCCTGAAAACATAGTTATGTATATTATATTGCACCTCTGTCTAGAGATCATTTTAAATATTACACAGTGCACCTTTAAGTTCAGCAGCTGCCTTAAAAGGTTAAGTTTTTAAGTTAAAAATGGTGACAACTTTTGACAGTGAACAGGAAGACTTGTATCGACAAGTTCACATGAATAAATATTATTATTATAAAAACATCAAAAACATAAGATGCAGCATAGCTGTTCTGAACATAAAAACATACAATCCACAGAAAAAAAATATTAAAAATAGCTTTTACACTTGATATCTTGGCAAAAAGCCTTAAAAAAGAAAATGAGTGTTTGATGTGTTTTAACATGTGTGATTGACAGATTAGATCAAAAGAAAAAACTGTTTAAATCATTATCATTTTGTAACAAGGTTTTAGTACTGTCATCATCATCATCACCTAAAACTAATCAAAAATCAAACGGCTGTACAATCCCATTGTACTTAACGTATAAAGCATAAATGATATAAAAAGTAAAAATTACTAAAATAAATTGAACTCTTAAATGTTTCTAAGCTCGGCCTGACCTCATCATGCCTATCGATACATAAAACAGTGCGCAAACGGCTTGCAGGATCACATTTATCCTCAACATACGCATAATTTACAGTCAAATCTCACTTAGATATGAGTAACGTGAGCTGTACAAATATATACACACCGCCAACGTCAATATGAAAGTCACAAATAAAAAACAATATCTAACAGGATCCACAGAATGTGGTTTGAACCGTCAGCTCGCTGCTTTTCAGCTTCTGTGCTGAGTGATGCATTTGTGCTTATTGTTTTAATATAACCGTATGTCCATGAACGCCACACATTGAATACATTTCAGACATTTACACATTTAAAGTCAAGATGAACTTTTTTGCATGTTCCTGGTGCTATTTTGAAAAAGGTCCTTGTCCTATATTTGATCTGTTATTTATATTTTCATGGTTGCAAGTCACTAGACAAGGAAGGATTGTAAAACTGCTTAATATTCAATGTATCCTGCTATACGTCACATGACGGAAGTACAACCGATTGTGGAGGTGATTTCATGTTGACTTCATTAACTACACCACCTCCCTGTATGAACACAGCAGATGTAGGCTTTTCACACTGCGATTAACTCTTGGTTATCGTTATCTTTATGTTAAAATAATACGGCTAACTTTAGAAGCAGGTTAGAAGCTTAGCAACCGACATCCAATCACGTGATAGTCAGTCACGGACAGCCCGCGCGTTTTATAAACAGTCTTTTAATGTCTGAGGCGGGAAATATCAAATGGCTACGGAAACCACGTTAACTGAGGTAAAGAAAGGTTTTATTCTTACCTTTATAGTACGATAAAGTCCATTCAAGAGAAACGTCAAACCGTCGGCAATAACACAAGGACTGCGACGTGCGTGCTGCGTTCGTCCAATCAGCGACAATACGCCGCTAATATGCAAATTAGAACGTTAACCAAGGATTTAGCAACGTGCAGCGTCAAACGCTGAAGAAGATAATTCAGGATTGACTCAGAGTTAACTATTTCAAGTGTGAAAAGCCCTAACTCGCAATATTTATGAGTTTGAGAATGTTTATAATTTTCGTGGCAAAATCCAGTCACTTCAATCGGAATCCACGTGATTGGCGAAAAGTTTCCCACGCAGATTTCGCTCATGTTTACGAAGCCCCGCACATGACATGTGCAAATAAATAACATAAAATAAAATAATACAAATAAATGTAATTATGTTTAGTAAATAGTGGCCACACTGTATTAAATTGATCCTTATGAAAGCCTGTTTCTACCACTGAATAAAAAATGCACCGAGTTTATATCTCACAATTCTGAAAAAAAAAGAACTGTGAGATATAATATTGTATTTGAGAAAAACGTTACAATTTCGAGGAAAAAAGTCAGAATTGTGAGATATAAACTCGCATTTGTAAGAAAAAAGTCAGAATTTTGAGCTAATAAACTGATGTTTGTGAGAAAAAGTCAGAATTGCTAGTTTATATCTTGTAATTCTGACTTTTTCCTCTTTACCACATGCAACTGCAAGTTATTAAATCAGAATTGTCTTTTTCCCCCTCAAAATGGGACTTTATAACTCGCAGTTGCGAGTTTATATCTCACAATTCTGAGAAAAAAGTCAGAATTGGAAGATATAAACTTGCATTTGTGAGAAAAAAAAAATCAGAATTGGAAGAAAAAGTCTGAATTGCAAGTCTATATTTCACAATTCTGACTTATTTCTCAGAATTCCAAGTTTATGTCAATTCTGAGAAGAAAAGTCACAATAACATTTTTAAAACTTTTATTCAGTGGTGGAAACAGGCTTCATAGTTGCTCCATTTTAATATCACTCTTTTTTTCCCCTCAAAATTGGACTTATAAAAAAAAATCTGAATTGCGAGATTTGTGAGATAAAAAGTCAGAATCGTGAGTTCTACATGCAATTCTGAGAAAAAGTCAGAACTAAAAATGTATATCTCGCAATACTGACTTTATTTCTCAGAATTACAAGTTTATATCTCACAATTCTGAGAAAAGAAGTCAGAACTGTGAGATAAAAGTCACAATTCTGAGATTTTTTTGTTTATTTTTTATTCAGTGGCAGAAATGGGCTTCCATAGTTCCTCCATTTTAATTCAAAACGAGGGACCAAATTAGTACAATGTGGCCACGTTTTTATAAAATGAACAAATTAATAAGCCATGAAAATAAATACTTATTTAATTAAAATGAAACATATAAATAAAATGAAAGATTGAATAAATACATTATTGTGTAATGTGTCATGTGCGAGACTTCCTGACCGAGAGTAAGCTGCTTTGTGTGAAAGTGCCTTATGTCTGAACAGTGCTCCATACTACTGACAATGATCATTATTGTCATAAAATTTAGCTTAAATTTCACTAATGTAACCACATCTTTACAGGACAGAATAGAAAACAACCCATGTGTTCGTGTGTGTGGAAGAACTGCTACACATCCAGAAGAGTTTATTGGCCCTGTATGTCACCTGTCCTAATCTATACAACTACAACAGCATCTGCTCCAGCTCCAGATCCGTTGGCGTCTAAACCTCATTGATAGTTCTCTCCGAAGGCCGGTATTCGGAGCCTTTCTCCGACGCCAAGACGAAGGACTGAGTCTTGCGTTTCAAGCGCGCTCGCTTGTTGGCCAGAGACAGGCTGTGCTTGCTTGAAGCAATAATGTCGGTGATGAACTTCTTGCAGTCGACGCAAACCTCCATGGTGCTCCAGTCTTCCATCAGCTCCTTCGGGAGCTCCATTTCCTCCTGAGACGAGGACGACTGACGCGTGTGCTTAGACAATCTTAGAGAGACGGAAAAGAGAACAGAGGGTGAATAGAAACATCAGAGCAGCAGAGATGAGCTACAGTGGTGTGAAAAAGTGCTCGCCCCCTTAATGATTTTTTTATTTTTTTGCATGTTTGTCACACTTTAATGTTGCAGATCATCAAACAAACTTAAATATTAATCAAAGATAACACAAGTAAACACAACATGCAGTTTTTAAATGAAGGGTTTTTTTTTTTATGAAGGGAAAAAAAATCCAAACCCCCATAGCCCCTGTTAAAACATAACTGTGGTTCATCACACCTGAGTTCAGTTTCTCTAGCCACACCCAGACCTGATTACTGCCACACCTGTTCACAATCAAGAAATCACTTAAATAGGACCTGCCTGACAAACTGAAGTAGATCAAAAGATCCTCAAAAGCTACACATCATGTTGAGATCCAAAGAAATTCAGGAACAAATGAGAAGGAAAGTAATTGAGATCTATCAGTCTGGAAAAGGTTATAAAGCCTTTTTTACAGCTTTGGGACTCCAGCGAACCACAGTGAGAGCCATTATCCACAAATGGCCAAAACATGGAACAGTGGCGA
Organism: Garra rufa; assembly: GCF_049309525.1. Classification (NCBI taxonomy): domain Eukaryota; kingdom Metazoa; phylum Chordata; class Actinopteri; order Cypriniformes; family Cyprinidae; genus Garra; species Garra rufa. The sequence continues at coordinate 2,851,425 of NC_133369.1, read as the reverse complement.
ACCTTCCCAGGAGTGACTAGCTGACCAAAATTACCCCAAGAGCGCAGAGACGACTCATCCAAGAGCTCACAAAAGACCACACAACAACATCTAAAGAACTGCAGGAGTCTCTTGCCTCAGTTAAGGTCAGTGTTCACGACTCCACCATAAGAAAGAGACTGGGCAAAAATGGCCTGCATGGCAGAGTTTCAAGACGAAAACCACTGCTGAGCAAAAAGAACATAAAGGCTTAGGGCTGGGCGATTAATCGAAAAGTAATCGAAATCGACATTCAGAACCTATAATCGATCAAATTTTTCCAGGTCAATTATTTCAATTACTTTCCATTTAAAAACACTACTGCGTGTGGAGTCACGTGACCCCGCTCCGTTACGTTGCGTTATTCCGCCGACATGTCGATGGAGAGCTTAAACAGTATTTATACAGTAAAAAGTATTTACTGGATATACAAGAGTCATTTTATTTAGAAGAGATACTGCTTATTTTCTACTTTTAATATTTATTATTATTTTATAAATAATTTATTTTGTTTCCAAAAGTGCAAGTTATTTATTTTCACTAATTTAAGAAAAATGTGACTTTTCATTTTAAGCAATGTGTGCTTTAATTTCAGTTGTTCAACACTGATGTTCAATAAATAATCATAGATAGTAGATAGTGTGTGCACCCTTCATTCAAAAATCTCTCACTTGTAATATGTGCGCATATTTACTGTACAAAACTTGTCAGTGAACTATGAGGGCAAAAAAATAAATATTATTTAAATATAATTAAATATAATTTTATTAATGAATAAAATAATCGTTCATTAATCGTAATCGGGTTAAAATGTTCAATTAATCAAGATTTTGATTTTAGGCCAAATCGCCCAGCCCTAAAAGGCTCATCTCAGTTTTGCCAGAACACATCTTGATGATTCTCAAGACTTTTGGGAAAATACTCTGTGGACTGACGGGACAAAAGTTGAACTTTTTGGAAGGTGTGTGTCCCATTACATCTGGTGTAAAAGTAACACAGCATTTCAGAAAAAGAACATCATACCAACAGTAAAATCTGGTTGTGGTAGTGTGATGGTCTGGAAGACTTGCTGTGATAAATGAAACCATGAATTCTGCTGTCTACCATAAAATCCCGAAGGACAATGTCCGGCCATCTGTTGGTGACCTCAAGCTGAGGCGAACTTGGGTTCTGCAGCAGGACAATGATCCAAAACACACCAGCAAATCCACCTCTGAATGGCTGAAGAAAACAAAATGAAGATTTTGGAGTGGCCTAGTCAAAGTCCTGACCTGAATCCTATTGAGATGCTCGAAAACCCTCAAACCCGAGTGGGCCAAAATTCCTGCACAGAGCTGTAACAGACTCACTGCAAGTTATCGCAAACGCTTGATTGCAGTTGTTGCTGCTAAGGGTGGCCCAACCAGTTATTAAGTTTAGGGGGCAAACAGTTTTTCACACAGGGCCATGTGGGTTTGGATTTTGATTTCCCTTCATAATGAAAAAACTTCATTCAAAAACTGCATGTTGTGTTTACTTGTGTTGTCTTTGATTAATATTTAAATTTGTTTGATGATCTGAAACATTAAAGTGTGACAAACATGCAAAAAAATTAAAAATCAGGAAGGGGGCCAACACTTTTTCACACCGCTGTATATGTTGGGTTATTTTACTTGGACACTGTGCGCTGCAGACTGGGTCGATGGTGGCTTGTACTAGGCTTCTCTGGCTTTTGGGCGGACTTGTCCCGTTTCAGAGTGGATGTGGACGGACCCAGAGAGTAAATAGGGAGACTGCCGTAAGGCTTTGATGGCAGACGCATCTAAAGCAACAGAAAAGAACTGTTATGTACAGAAAATTAAATGAACTTCATTTCCTGGGGAACAGGACAAGCTGAACACAATGAGATTTTCCAGGCTCACTGTGACTGTGAAAATGGAGTCACAATGAGCTCTTCACAAATAACTGAATATTTAATGAAGTTATGTGAACATAAAGAGGGCGTACACATCATGACTTACCTTTTTACAGCATTGTGAACACACAGGCCTGCAAAATTTAAGAAAAAGATGATACAGCACCACTACTTTGGTCTTGGTTTCTATTAAATCTAAAATCCTTGAAACGAGCAAACAAGCTAGACTAAAATGTTCATTGGTTTATTTATTACCTTTTACAAAACTGACAGGTGTAGGACCAGGTAAAGAAGGAAAACCGCTTCGTTCGGCAACAGAAGCACAGCTGTGAAATGAGAAATATCATGAATCTTGATATGCACAATATATTTGAAATTATATTTAATGCAAAAAAAGCAAAATAAATATGGCAATGATTTTAAAACACTTTTAATTTGTCCAGTACGTTTCCTTTAGCTTAAGACAGAGATATTTTAATAATATCTGATTTGAGTTACGTTGGATAAAGTCTTTTTGTGGCATGTATTCAGTTCATTTTAGTAATATACAAACTAACGTTTTTTTACATGATCAAAAATATAGTTAAAAACATAAAAATATGAAATATTTTTGCGATTTAAAATAGCTGATTTCTATGTGAATATAGTAAAATATATAGTAAAATGTAATTTATTTCTGTGATCAAATCTGAATTTTCAGCATCATTACTCCAGTCTTCTGTGATTTGTCAGAAATCATTTTTAATATGCTGATTTGCTGCTCATGAAACATTTCTGATTATTATTAATGGTGAAAACAGTCATATTTTTTTGGAAACTGTGATATAATTTATTTTAAAAGAACAGCATATATTTGAAATAGAAATAGAAAGTAAAATTAAAGTAAATTTTAAAACACTTTATATTTGTCCATTAAGTTTCCTTTAGCTTAAGACAGAGATGTTTTAATAGTGTGATAAAAAAGTCTTTTTGTGGCATTTATCATGTATTTAGTTTTAGTAAAATATGTTTTAAATTTTTATCAACAAAAAAACCCATAAAATTTAAAATATGTTTTCCGTGTGAATATATAGTAAAATATAATTTATTCCTGTGAGCAGAGCTGAATTTTCAGCATAATTACACCAGTCTTCAGTGTCACATGATCCTTCAGAAATCACTCTAATATGCTGATTTGCCACTCAGGAAACATTTCTGATTATTATCAATGTTGAAAACAGTTGTGCTGCTTCATACTTTTCTGGAAACCATTATACATTGTATTTTTTAGAATTGTTTGGTGAATGAAAAATTCAAAAGAACAGAATTTCTTTGAAATAGAAATCTTCTGTAACATTATACATTTCTTTACTATCACTTTTAATCAATATAAGGTGTCCTTGCTGAATAAAAGTGTTTGTTTATTTAGGAAAAATATTTTTAATACAATTTTTACTATTGTTTACTTTATGCATTAGACCTTTTCCATCTATATGATTGCGAAGACTGTTTTGCAGACATGCTGTTTCTCTGAACGGTTGCTCTAAATAATAAAAGCAGTCCCCACCTTTCCCTTCTTCATGGCATTGTAGATCTCTTTATACTGCTGAAACTTCTCCAGTTCGGCTTTGACCAAAACCTGCCGAATGTGCATCACTTCCTCCACCGTCAGAGCCAGACACTCCACCGGGAAACAAAACTCCTCCTGTTCGAACACAGTGACCAGACGTCAGCAGAGACAAAACTACAGCAGTGATAGTGTACTAACATGCTATACAGTATCTCACAAAAGTGAGGACACCCCTCACATTTCAGCAACCATTTTAGTATATCTTCTCAAGGGACAATACTATAGAAATAAAACTTGGATATATTTTAGAGTAGTCTATGTGCAGCTTGTATAGCAGTATAGATTTACTGTCCTCTGAAAATAACTCAACATACAGCCATTAATGTCAAAATAGCTGGCAACAAAAGTGAGTACACCCTAAGTGATAACAGCAGTATGTCATTTAACCATGCAAAGCCACATGTCCTATTCATCATGTTTATGTTTTTGTCTGCTTGACAGGACCATACAAAGTTGTGCATCTTATATGTGACCCTGGAGCACAAAACCAGTCTTAAGTCGCTGGGGTATATTTGTAGCAATAGCCAAAAATACATTGCATGGGTTAAAATTTTAGATTTTTTTTTATGCCAAAAATCATTAGGAAATTAAGTAAAGATCATGTTCCATGAAGATTTTTTGTAAAATCCCTACTGTAAATATATCAAAATGTAATTTTAGTTTTGTAGAATGCATTGTTAAGAACCTAATTTGGACAGCTTTAAAGGTGATTTTCTCAGTATTTTGATTTTTTTTGCACCCTCAGATTCCTGATATTCAAATAGATGTATCTCGGTCAAATATTGTCCTATCATAACAAACCATACATCGATAGAAAGCTTATTTATTGAGCTTTCAAATGATATATAAATCTCAGTTTTGTAAAATTTAACCTTATGACTGATTTTGTGGTCCAGGGTCACATTTGGTGCTTTAAATACAATTCTCTCATACTGACCGCTGGATGTTCAACATGGCATTTTATGACAAAGAACTCTGAGGATTTGAGAATTAGAATTGTTGCTCTCCACAAAGATGGCCAAGGCTATTAGAGGTTCAGTAACGCCCTGAAACCGTAGTTACACTACAGTGGTCAGGGTCATACAGAGGTTTTCCAAGATGCATGAATCAGGTGCAGAACCTGGCTTAAAAAAAACAGATGCATGAGTGCTGCAGCATTGCTTTAAAGGTTGCAGAAGTAGAAGGTCAGCTTGTCAGTGCTCAGACCATACGCCGCACACTGCTTCCCAGAAGGAAGTCTCATCTGAAGCTGGCTCACAAGAAAGCCCACAAACAGTTTGCTGAAGACAACCAAGAGCATGAATTACTGGAACCATGTCCTGTGGTCTGATGAGACTAAGATAAACTTGTTTGGCTCAGATGGTGTCCAGCATGTGTGCTGATGCCCTGGTGAGGAGTACCGAGAAAATTGTGGTGGTAGCATTATGGTCTGGGGCTGCATGGTTCTGGGAAGCTGCAGTTCATTGAGGGAAACATTATATACTGTACATTCTGAGACAGAACGTGATGCCTTCCCTCCAGAAACTAGGCAGAACAGAAGTTTTCAATATGATAACGATCCCAAAAATCACCACCAAAATGACAACTTCCTCGCTGAGGAAGCTGTAGATGAAGGTGATGGAGTGGCCAAGTATGTCTCCAGACCTGAACCCTATTAAGCACCTGTGAAAGTGTGAAAGGTGGAGAAGCACCATGTGTCTAACGTCCAGCAGCTTCGTTAGGAGTGGAAGAGGATCCCAGAAACAACCTGTGCAGCTCGGATCCAGGATAACAATGCTGCTAACACAATATATTGACACTTTGGACAAGTTCACTTAGGGTGTAGTCACTTTTGTTGCCAGCTATTTTGACAACAGTGGCTGGATGTTGAGTTATTTTCTGAGGACAGTAAATCTGCTATACAAGCTGCACATACAAGTTTCAGTTCTATAGTATTGTCCCTTAAAAAGATATACTAAAATGGTTGTTGAAATGTGACCAATTAGTACCAATTACAATAAAATATTTTAGAGAGCTGTGTATTAAAATATACTTTTTAAAAAATAAAAAGAATCAAATAGAATAATATATTTGTTTATTTATATATATATATATATATATATATATATATATATATATATATAT
>NC_133369.1:2651392-2845280 GCF_049309525.1 Garra rufa | reverse complement strand
AAATCTATTTGTAGAAATGATAATCTGTACCCATAAAGCAGAGGCTTGTTGACTCTACATTATCCTTCTTATTTTATGGCTACTTGGCAAATAAAAAAATTAATGGACATTAAATATTGATTATTTATGTACTTCAAATGAAATTTAAAAGAGAAGAGAGGACTGAGTAACATGAGTTTTTTTAGTATTATTACAATTATTAAATTTGTAATTTTGTTTCTTACATTCAAAACATATCTATTTAGACTTCAAACTTATTTAATTTTAGTTTTTCTGTTTTCTTTTAGATTATTTACATTTACATTTTTCATTTACATTTTAGTAATTTTGTTATATGCTGTTGTATTTTTTATATTTAGTTTTAATTTATTTTTTATTTTTGTTTCAACTTTCAACTTGAACTTATATTATTTTAGTTAGTTGCCAAGGTAACATTTACATTTTTTAGTTTTTCATCTAATATTTATATTTAATTTAATTTCAGTTACCAAGAAAATATGTTAATAGTTTAAAATTAAATTAAAAACATTTAAAAAATTATAAAAAAATATATATAAATTATAATATATATATATATATATATATATATATATATATATATATATATATATAATACAATTATTAAAATACATTTTAAAAATATATTTTTAAAATAATTATAGTCTTACTAAACAATTACAGACACAGAGTATGGGACATGAAACTAAGTTTATAATAAAATAAATAATCATTAATAAATAATATATTTTTTACATTTTCTAAAAAATAATTAAAAAATCATAACAATTATTAAAAAAATAAACAATAATTTTATATATTTGTTAAATATTTCAGAGAGCTGTGTATTAAAATATATATATTTTTAAATAACTTTAAATAATTAATTAAATAATATAATATAATCATTAAAAAATAATAATATATATTTTTTAATTTTATAAAAAAAATGATACAACAAATCATAACAATTATTACAAAAATAAACATCATAATTTTATATTTTATATAATTTTAGTTTTACTGAACAATTACAGACAGAGTATGGGACATGAAACTGGTTCCCATGAGTAACAGTCAAATATACACTTTAACACTATTATAAAAATATATATAACTAATGCTATGATTAACCAATTACAATAAAATATTTTAGAGAGCTGTGTATTAAAATATAGTTTTTAAAAATAAAAAGAATTAAATAGAATAATATATTTGTTTATTTATATATATATATATATATATAAATAAAAATGATAAACAAATCATAACAATTATTAGAAAACAATTTTAAATATTTTTAAAATAATTTTAGTTTTACAAATTTTTCATGAACAACAGCCAAATATACACTTTAGCACTATTATAGAAAATATATGACTAATGCAATGATTAATATGATTGATATTTTAGAGAGCTGCATATGAAAATATACTTTATAAAAATAAAAATAATAAAATAATTAATCAAAAAAATTATATTTTTTTAATTTGATAAAAAATAAAAAAATGATTAAAAATATATACACTAAAATATACACTTTAGCATTATGATAAAAATACATATGACTAATGCTATGATTAACCAATTACAATAAAATATTTCAGAGAGCCTTTAGAGTGTCTTAAAAAATAATTTTTCAAAATAAAAATAATGCAAAAAAACCTGTTGCTTAAACATGAACAAATAAATAAGTGTGCATCAAGAACAACTCACTTTTCTTTCCCAGGACGGATTCTGGCGAAGTGTCGTCCACCATAGACGTAGAGATGCTGGAGCAGCTGGCTGACCTTTGACCTATAGTCTCGTCCTGAGTGATATAACACATCACTGAAGATATCTAGCTTTAACAAAGAGCATACGGCCAATAACAAAGTACTTAAAAGTCCTCACATCTGAATCAGAGGTGTCCAGTTCAGCCAGAGTCGGTGCTTGAAGCCTTTTCCTCTGAAAGCCGCCAGAGCCGTTCTGCTGAAGCGACATGCCATTGGCCAACGACAACGTGCTGGAGGCCTTCCTCGCTCCATCCGAGGAAGAAACATCTGTAGAAAACAGCACAGCACAGTTACAAAGAAGTGAAAAAAAGGGAATTTATTTTGACAGAAATACCACCATCCTGTATATTGACTGAATGAAACCCAACACTTGTTTCTTATAATATTTTGAGGTGCTGATTTAAAAAATATTGGCTTTTATTCTTTCACGTCACACTTTTTCACTTAATATGATGCATTTTTGCAATTTTGTTAAGGAAGAAGACTTGTGTTCTCCTTTAATCGGCAGAAAAACTGCCACAAAGACAAGATTACAAGAGTTTGTTCAATTCTCAGCACATTTTCACATTATTTTATGCATAATCCTGATTTCAATCAGTGGCAAATTTTAAAAATGTAGAATTTCAACTAATTAGTATTTGGGGTGAAAGTTATTCATCTGTTAATATATCATAAATTGACTTTTGTTGTAAATATGCCTGACAAGATTGTCACACTGAATGACAGTTTAGTGGGTGTCTTCTGTAAAGTAGGGAAAAATTTATGATTTTAATTTTTTGCTCAGAAAAACATAAACAAAAATGCAATTAAATTAAACAGAAAACATTTAAATATGTTTTTTGAGAAACAACGACAATTTAAAGCAGTATTACACTTTGTTTTTATGCTTAAACCCTTTTTAAAACTTATTTTGGAAAGTTCTTTAGCATTAAACAGACTATTTGAAAATATTTTTTCACTCCTTTGCAGATTTTATGTTAAATAATGCATGCTAAATAATTTTCGTAATTTGCCATTCTATGTATTTTTATTTCACACACACACACACACACACACACACACACACACACACACACACACACACACACACACACACACACACACACACACACACACACACACACAAAATTACTTTTGTAAATTTCTTTTGATGTGGACAAAAGTAAATTACAAAAGTAATTTTATATCCATAGAAAGAACATTAAATGTAAGTAAAGTGTACTTTAAAGGTTTCAAATATGTTTTTGGAGAATAAAATGTTTTTGAAATAATGTTACATTGTCATTCAGTGTAACAATATTTAGGTAAAAATTCAAACAATATGTTTATTCTCACTTGAAAAACAAAAACAAAAATGCAATTAAATTTAACAGAAAACATTTAAAAATGTGTTATTTAAAAAAAAACACACACACACACACACACACACACACACACACACACACACACACAATTTAAAGCAGTATTGCACTTTGTTTTTATGCTTAATCCCTTTTTCATATTTGACCCATATTGATAATTTCATTAAAACTGATATGACTAATATTACAACTTTTTTTTATTTTTTTTTTACCTTTTTTTGCAAGTCAGTAGAAATGTTACAGGAGTGTGTTTTGATTACTACAATAAATCAGATGTTTTTGTAAAGAAAAATACTTTTTTTTTTTTTTACAGTACTCTACACAACCATCAGACATTACAAGGAATCTTAATTTTCAGATTTTTGTCTATATTATTGCTTTTTTCCCCCGCATAATTTAGCATTTTTACTATTTATATACAACAAAATCTGTGATGTACACATGAAAAATTATTAGGGATGCACCGAATGTTCAGCAACCAAAATGATTTGGTATTATTGAGAATCATTCATAAATCTGCTCCTGTCAGCAAAAAGTAGTACTGAGGTCTTCTTGCGGGTTTCCACCAAAATAAAAGTCAGAAATAAATAAATAAAATAAAAAAGTAAGACAAAAATAATGATAACAATCATTACAACAGCTCTATTAATACATTTATTATTTAATTCTCCTTTGCTCAGCAAGGCTGCATTTATTTGTACATTAAAAACACATGCCTGATTCAAGAAGGGGCTCTTAAAAAATGAGTTAAAAAGTTAAATTGTGGTTTGTTGGTAGGCTATAACGTTTACTAAAATGATAAAAATGTTCAGTGTTAAGTAAACATTTTTAAATTGTTGTTTTGTAATTGATTTTTCTTTTTGAAAAGTAAGACAAAACTGTATGGCTATTTTATTTATGCAATGGTGAAAAAAAAAAAAAAGTGTTTGATAATCGAGTTTTTTAATTTTATTCGGCTTCAGCCAAGAATTTTCCTTTCGGAGCATCCCTAAAAATTCAGAAATAGCTACTTAATTCCACAAATAATACAGGAAGTAACCAGTGTTGGGGTAACGCATTACAAGTAATGCAAGTTACGTAATAATATTACTTTTTCCAAGTAACTAGTAAAGTAACGCATTACTTTTTAATTGACAAGAATTAATCTGAGTTACTTTTTCAAATAAGTAACGCCACTTACTTTTCCCCCATTTATTGATTAAAAGCTCTCCTGTCCCCATGTTGAGAGAAATTGTGAGTAAGATGTTACTTTAGTTCTAGAATAAATGTGAACATGCATTAATTCATCTCACTCACTAAAAAAAATACAGTATTTCTCAAAATGAATACAAACAATGAAATTCAACGTAAACCTGCAATAATTAAATGTTAAATAATACAAATATCCTTTATGTACTTAATCCCATTTGCTGCCGACCTCTGATGCTCCAATTCATCCATACTAATAAGCAAAAATGACTCAAGATAATCTAACATTTGTTTTCCTTTTTTTATTGCTGAAGAGTTGACATTTTTTCTTCAGCGGTCTACTGTACAGACGTCAATTTACTTTTCTCTAAGCCTGAGGCTTTTAGTGTAAAAAGGCTTTTACATTTGACAAAAATAGAGCTTTTTATATTAAAAACAAACAAGCAAGCCCTGCCCAGATTTAAAAAGTCCATAAAAAGTAACTAAGTAATGTAATTAGTTACTTTTTTAGGGAGTAACTCAATATTGTAACGAATACAAGTAACTTTCCCCAACACTGGAAGTAACACCGAATTAAATGTGAAATTCTCAAGTAGAAAGACTGAAATGTATTTTTATGTAAAACATACTCCAATAATCTTGTTTGATTTGATCAGGTTCTAGAATACAGAACTACCAGAGTCAACAGAAAGCAAGTAAGAAACCCGTTTTTGTCAGTGTATAATCAGCACAATCTGTTTGTCATTTGTACATGATGTTAGAAGTGTTTCTGTGCATTAGCAGTGAGTCACAGGTGTCAGAAACAGAACAAACACGAGCACATAAAACGTCATTACACACGACACCACAGCATGAACCTGATGCCATCTATACAAAGAGTCACATGATCAGTGATTAGTCAGAAACCGAGCACAATTTGAAAGAAGAATGATTAATTTTACGTCCTAAATTTACAGATATTATATGGTATTATATGTAGCAATCACATGAACTAAAAATCTGTATGTTATATATGTTTTATAATGAGCATATTTAAATGTCTATCTTTTATATTTACTTATATAATATGTTTATATTTACTTATTTAAGATGTAATACAAAATGCTAGATATATACAGTATATTAACATATGAAATTGTTCAATGTCTAATTGGTTTCATATAAAACCATAGGGGTCATTTTTTAAAATAAATAAACTTTTCATTGATGTATGGTTTGTTAAGATAAAAAACTATTTGGCTGTGATACAACTATTTGAAAATCTGTAATCTGCAAAAAAAAAAAAACAAAAAAAAAAAACTAACTATTGAGAAAATCACCTTTTAAGTTGTCCAAATTAAGTTCTTAGCAATGCATATTACTAATCAAAAATTAAGTTTTGATATATTTATATTTTTATGGTACATGATCTTAACTTAATATCCTAATGATTTTTGGCATAAAAGAACAATCGATAATTTTGACCCATACTGGTTCTGTGGTCCAGGGTAACATATACTTACATAATATCGACATGTATTGACAGGTTTTATAATAGATAAATGTACATGTCCAAAAATGTATTACACATACATAAACATACACGTCTGAAAAGGTTTGGGATCAGTAAGATTTTTAATGTTTTTATTTTTTATTTTTGATCAAATAAAATACTTAAAAAAAAGATTAAAAATACTTATTATTAATCTTTTTTTTAAGTATTTTATTTGATCAAAAATACAGGAAAAAGGTAATATTATGAAAATATTATTACAATTCAAAATAGTAGTTTTTTATTTTAATATACTTTAAAATATAATATATTTCTGTGATGCAAAGCTGAATTTTCAGCATCATTACTGCAGTCTTCAGTGTATTTTTTTGGAACCTGTGATACTTTAATCAGGATTCTTTGATGAATAAAAAGTTAAAAAGAACACAATTTATAAAAGTATTAATTTCTTTCAAAGAGAGAAAGAAAGAAAACATTTACTGACCCCAAACTTTGAACAAGGTGTTTATTGTTACAAAAGTTATCTATTTTAAATAAATACTGTTCTTTTGTTTTATTGATCAAAGAATCCTAAAAAAAAAAGTATCATAGGTTCCAAAAAAATAAAATAATAAATCAGTATATTAGAATAATTTATAAAGGATCATGTGACACTGAATACTGCAGTAATGATGCTGAAAATTCAGTTTTGGATCACAGGAATAAATTAGATTTTAAAGTATATTAAAATAGAAAACCACTATTTTAAATCGCATTAACATTTCACAATATTACAGTTTTTTTCTATATTTTTAATCAAATAAATGCAGCCTTGATGAGCAGAAAAGTCTCCTTTAAAACGCATTAAAAATCCTACTGATGCCAAACTTTTGAATGGCAGTATATATATATATATATATATATATATATATATATATATATATATATATATATATATATATATTGTTCCAGTTTCTAATAGGTTTCATATATGTATGTACTCCATATCACAATATTTTTAATATATTGAAATTCATTATATGTAAATATACTACATTTGTGATTGGGATCATATGAGTAATATGAGTCATATCTCATGAATCAAAATAATAATACTAATCAGTCTAAGAAAGATGACATCAAAATGGATTTTAAAATGGTCACATTTCGTTTGAGGGTCTCTACAACACAATATTTTCAACTAAAGGTAAATAATACATAACATCCATGATCGCCAGAAATTGAGTATTAAATCTTTATTTCCAAATTTAAAGGACCCTCAAATGAACAGCTCCCAGTGTGACGGATGAAATGACAGAAGACCAAGCTGTAAATCACCACAGACGGCACTAAAGCATCACATCATGGCTTTACCTGAAGAATCAAAACTCTGAGACATGCTAAGAGGCCGAATGACTGCAAGAAAACAGGCAAGGATTTAGATTCACAACAGCAGAGGATCAGATCATTCATTCAGTAATTCTTATTTTGGACACTGGTTATAGCCAGATATTTCATTCATTTTTAATGTACGCAGATGGACTAAATAATACTAGCCATGTATGAAGCAGATATAGGCCACACACAGAAGCTGGTACTTGTGTGGCTGCTGCGTTGCAATCAGAGCAAATGTCAAGACACATTTATTTCTGTGATTGTTCAGTTGTCTCAATTGAACATCACCAAGTCTGATTACATCGAGCTGTAAGCGTGTGCAGTGACCTTCATACATGATCCATGATGCACATTCAGCTCTAAACGACCTTATCTTGTAAATGCATGTGCTATATAGCAAGGTTATTATAGTTTTGTTTTTTTTTAATTAGTTTTATTTTAATATAGTTTTCAAATTTGCAATAAAATTTGGTTTGGTTTTTATTCGTTTCATTAACGGTTTTGTTAGTTTTAGTTTCGCTTTAATTTCGTGAACATATTTCTATTTAGTTTTTATATAGTTTATTTTTCGTTTTAGTTTTTTAGGCCCTGTTTACACTGTCGGATCTGTTCTATGACAGTGTAAACCGGTAAAAAAACGCATGCATTCGGATATTTTGAGATCGGTATGTGGAAACAAATCAGATATAAATGGGATATGTGCCAATGCAACTGTCATTGCGTTCTGTACGTCATTAAAATTGCTGCAATTTTGTACTTCTCTGCGGTTTAATGACGTTTTATGTTAACCTTACTGGCAAAATGAGTGTAAATGCGCACAGGATATTTTTAGGTACAGGCAAAATGGTGAAAAGGTGAAAAATGTCAGTTGAGGTTTTCACAAAAATTAGTTTATTAAGTGAATTAGTGATTAGACATCTAATAGTTTCTTTAGTTGTACATTTACTGAGAGGATTACCTTTTCTCTGGACTGTCATCCAAAGTGTGCACATAATGCAGGAAACCCAATAAATACACATTTACACAGAATTACATTCTTTCAGTATTCACGCAAACATAATCTGTTCTGTCTTAAGTGAACGCTTAGGGAACTGTTGGGGAAAAACATCTGATTTGTTTTTTAACATTATATATGTGACCCTGGACCACAAAACCAGTCTTAAGTCGCTGGGGTATGTTTGTAGCAATAGCCAAAAATACATGGTATGGGTTCTTTTATGCCAAAAATCATTAGGAAATTAAGTAAAGATCATGTTCCATGAAGATTTTTTGTAAAATTCCTACTATAAATATATCAAAATGTAATTTTTGATTAGTAATATGCATTGTTAAGAACTTAATTTGGACAACTTTAAAGGTGATTTTCTCAGTATTTTGATTTTTTTGCACCCTCAGATTGCAGATTTTCAAATAGTTGTTTCTCGGCCAAATATTGTCCTATCCTAACAAACCATACATCAATAGAAAGCTTATTTATTGAGCTTTCATATGATGTATACATCTCAGTTTTGTAAAATTTAACCTTATGACTGATTTTGTGGTCCAGGGTCACATTTGATTTGTGCATTACAGTACATCTATTATTGATTAATGTTAATCTAACCATAAAAGAAAAGAGGGAATCACTCGCTGCACTTCTTTAAACTGCTTTTGTAGTTTTAATAATCAATTTATTTCTAATGAACACAGTTGAGAATAAAAATGATAAAGGTAAAGCGTTATTTCTTTCTTTCTAGGCTATTTGTTAGACAGTTTTTTCGCATCTGTTCTTATTTATAATAGCAAAGATAAAATAAAAAATAGCTGTATTGTGATTATTAATATAGTAATTATTAATAAGAAAATAACTGGAGGAAAAATTTAGTCTTTTTCTTTCTCTTCAGTTTACGAAAGTTTTCGGATCAATTGTTTTCGTCTTAGTTTTAGTTTTCATTTACGAAAATAACCTTGCTATACAGTACTGTAGGCTTTTGTGTGTGTTAAAATCTCACCGAATCGACTTCTGCGGATCATATCGGGCGATACGGGCCTCAGCTTCCTCTCTGATTTGATCTCTTTCAGTATGCGTTCATGCAGGCTGGGAGGACGTTCGGCCTGTGGTTTGAGTTTACGTGCTGCCACCTGAAATCACATGTACATATTATTGCATGAGTAAATTTCATTTACCTTGTCACAATTGACCATATGCATGAAGCGTTCTTTAGAACTTCTCGTAAACTTCCGCTGAAGCTCATTTTATATGTGCTATATATAGGTGGACACTCTTGAGACTCCTCTACTGCTTCGTTCTTATCAGAAACTGAGAAAAATAATAATTGCAACATTGTAAATAATGATACCGGCATGAATATTCAGTTTCATATTATTTAACAACTCATAAATTAAATGCGAGGAGAGTACCTGCATGGTTAAACAATCAGCAACTTGCCTCCATAGTTATGAACACATTTTTTAAATCTTGCAATATTTTAAAACCTTTATTACTGTTCAACTCTACAGCTGTGTGATAAAATTCACTTGAAAGATTCACTTTTCATTTATAAAGGCATCTTTTTAAGATGAAAATGACATGAAATGACCCATATAACCAGAAGATGGCAGCAGAGGATCAATCATTGGCTGCAGATGCCATTTCAACTCCCTAGTTTTCGATTTATTCTAAATTTACTAGTAAAATAAATTGTAGTAATTTTACTGCACTGAAGTATATAGTATAGCAAGTGCAGAAAGTCATTGAAATAAATAAATAAGCTCAGACACAAACAGCCTATAAGGGTGAATTATTTAAATACTTACATATACTGTAGTTCACTACAAATTAAATAAGTTAAATATTAATGGTATAAGAATGAAATAATGCACTCAATATGAATTGGAAATATTTGATATAATTTAATAACTACATCTTTTAAGCTTTATCTTGAAGTGTAAAAGCTATTAAATAGCCTATATTTAACCAACATAAACTTGTTACTGCTGTAGTTTTGTTACTCCGAATTTAGTCTGAATCGTTTAATGCACAGATCTTTTTTTGCCATCAGCTTGTCAGATGTTTTTTTTAAACTCGCGTTTGTCATTCTCAAAACTTTTCTTTGATTGTGAATGGATTATGTAGAGAAAACGAGCAAAGTACACTCATATTACGGCACAGTACAGTTGACTTAGCTGGCTTGTCTAAAACAAGGAAGTAATTCGTGCATATGGTCAATTATCATGCACTAACACATTTCAGACAGCATATGCAATTCAGACTCAGTGAAGTCCCTTCTGAGTGTGTATGAAGTGAATAAGCATCACTCACGGGGTTGAGGGGGGGTCTGGACCTGATAAACTCCAGTATGACCTCATGAGCGCTCTTCTTTAACCTGGGAGGAATATCTCCATTCACCTGAGAGACGAAGAGACAGAGATCTGAACACACACACATGAACCTAAATGGTAAACATGATTGTAATTTTAAGCATGAAAGACTAAAAATTATACGGGAAAAAATTATTATTTGGTTCCCTTACTCTATATAGCGAAAAACTGATCTAACAGGACATATAAAGCAATTTTACAGTAAATTACTGTTAAATATGCAGATTTGGGACATAAAAAACAACCATCTTATAATTTACTGTAAAAAACTGACCACATTTCCACATTTCTGTTGTTGGCATTTTGTTTAAATAATCATGTTTTTGCTATTAATTATGTACATTAGGTTTTGTTACATCTTAAGTTGTTTTGTATTTTCACTCTACTAGTCAAAAGTTTTGAACAGTAAGATTTTTAATGTTTTTAAAGAAGTCTCTTCTGCTCACTAAGCCTGCATTTATTTGATCCAAAGTACAGAAAAAACTGTAAAATTCTGAAATATTTTTACTATTTAAAATAACTGCTTTCTATTTGAATATATTTTAAAATGTAATTTATTCCTGTGATTAAAGCGGAATTTTCAGCACCATTACTACAGTCTTCAGTGTCACATGATCCTTCAGAAATCATTTTAGTATGCGGATTTGCTGTTCAAGATTATTATTATTATTATTATCAATACTTGAAACAGTTGAGTACATGTTATTTCAGGATTCTTTGATGAATAAAAAGATAAAAAAAAGGGGGGGGGTTATAGAAAGTAATACTTTTATTTTTTTATCTATTTATTTACTTTTAGCAATAATAAAGACATTTATAATGTTACAAAAGATTTCTATTTGACATAAATGCTGTTCTTCATTAAAGAAGCCTGAAAAAATTCTACTCAGCTGTTTTCAACATAATTTGGGGTTGAGATCCCCAAGTGATTGTAAAGTACTTTGGGTGTACAGCAATACACGATAAAGCACTATATAAATGCATCATTCATTCATAATAATAATAATGTTTTTAGAGCAGCAAATATTGAGCAGAATATTAGAATGATTTCTGAAGGATCATGTAACACTGAAGACTGGAGTAATGATGCTAAAAATTCAGCTTTGAAATCACAGGAATAAATTAATTGCTTAGATGAATTATATTTTTTTTCAGTTAATTACATTTATAGTATTTGGGGTTTGGATTTTTGTCACCATAAATTTAAGCTAAAGTTAACCAAAATCTAGCTGCTGACTCATTTTTGATGCAAACATCATTAAACCCCTTATAATTGCAATCACTGTCTATCAGTAGTTCAGATACATTTTATGTCATGACCAAGCAATAGATATTTAGCAATTAATATTTGTTTTGAATGCAACTTCCAAAAAATGTTTTTTGGATCTTTGGTAAGTAAGTTAATGTGTGTTTACATGCCTCAAACTAATTTGATGCTACAAACCCACTTTTGTGTAATATTTTTGTAGCTCAAAAAGTAGACCAAGGCATGAGTTCATAGGTTTGATTTCCAGGGAATGCATGAACTTAGTAAAATGTATAACTTCAATGCAATGTAAGTCACTTTAGATAAAAAAACAAAACATCTATCAAATGCATAAATTCAAATTTCATCTAAATGACTTTTTTTCTGAATTAGAAATTGAAATCCTCAGATGGTTCTAAATAGCTCCATGAACATCAGGGAAACTCACCATGACCTTGCGTAGCTTGTAGCGTTTGGAGCGTATGTCGTCCATGAGCATCTCGTACGGCGTGAACTGGAACTCGATCGGCAGCAGATTATACTGCCGCTCCTGGACCTTCTTCAACTTCACGCCGTTCCTCAGATCTCGCATCACCTGCACCCAGAGCCACGCCTGATCGCAGCAAACATGCATTAGTTACATTAGACAGACTAAATAATATTCACAGGGAATGTAACTTTTTTTTCATTCATTTATGTTCCTTTTTAAGTATCAACATCCCAGCTAATGTACTCTTTACATTATAAAAACATTATTTCTGATGTTCAAAATGACATTTAAAGTGTTATAAAAGCTTTAAGATGAACGTTACATTCTATTTTTTTTTTTTTTGCAAACATTATGGGAATGTTACTTTTGAATGTTTCCTGAACATTCCGAAATGCTACAACTAGTAACATTTAAACGTTACATGAACTTTAAATTGAAACATTTAAAACAGCGTAAAGTTCTGTTTATGTATTTGTTTACAATATTTTGAGAACATTATCTTAGATGTTTCTTTTAGAATTACATTTGAGAAATTAAAATAAATGTCAGCTATTTATAATGTGGATAGCAGTTCAGATCATTTGTCTACAAAAATAAATCAACAGTCATAAGGGGCTTTTAAAAAAAAAAAAATTAGATTTATACATGATCTGAAAGCGGAATAAATAAGCTTTTGTTAGTTTGTTTGTATAGGACAATATTTGGTTGAGATATTATTTGAAAATCTGGAATCTGGGGGTGCAAAAAAAATCTAAATACTGAAAAATTGCCTTTAAAGTTGTCCAAATGAAGTTCTTTGCAATGCACATTACTAATAAAAAATTAAGTTTTGACATATTTACAGTAAGAAATTTAGAAAATATCTTTATGGAACATGATCTTTACTTAATATCCTAATGATTTTTGGCATAAAAGAAAAATCAATAATTTTGACCCATGCAATGTATTTTTGGCTACTGCTGCAAATATACCTGTCCTATTTAAGACTGGCTTTTTGGTCCAGGGTCACATTTGTTCTCGGAATTCAAGTTACATTAATTTTTTTTTAAAGCAGCTGCAGAGTAATAAACAGGAAAAAAACATTTGTGTCATTATTCAGCTCATTTCAGTTGTCAGTATTGCAAAGTTCAATTATGAAACACACTCAAAATTGTTCTCATCTGTGTCACTGCAGTCAAATAAATGTTAACATTTTTGAACATTGCTGAATATTAATTGTCTTTTAAACTAAATTGGATAAGAAACAAATAGAGCCAATCAAACGTCTCTGTTCTTTGATTGACAGGTCACCTACCCAATCAGCATTCTGCAGCTCGTTTAGCTCCCTGCCAGGTTCGTCGACGGTGTCGCCCTCCATCTTACGCAGATTCTGTCCAATCAGAGCGAGACACAACATTTCAGAGAGCAGCTGAGTCGAGCAGAATCCTCTAGAATCTATAGATGCGGCAGTACAGCTGCTGCGTGTGACAGAGTCTATTATTACACCCGATAATTAGATGAATCTCACCAAAGCTGTCAAGAACACGTACAGGTCTTATTTCAACCCAAAATTAAAAGAAAAAAGGGAAATCACATTTTGAAAAAGGAAAATGAAACCTGATTTAAGATTTGTTTGCATTGTGACATTCATTTTCTCACAATTATTGCCTTTAGCACATGCACATTTGTTTTCTGTTTGGGAATTTACAAAGTAATAAATTTACAGGTGAGATAAATAAGAGAAGTTATATATTTTTTGCTATAATAACTGCTATTTTCACTGTTTTGCTGTTTTAGAATAGCACAACAGAGTTGTCATGCATGTTTAGTTGTCATTTTAAGTAATTTTCTAGAAAATATGACAATATAAAATTAAAATATTCAAAACAAACAACAAAAAGATACAAAAATAACTGATTTAAATATTATATATAACATTAAAAACTGAAATTATTAACTGTAAGTAAAAAACTGAAAGAAAAAACCCAAATAAGTCCTAAATAGTAATATTAAAATAATAAAAAAACGAATAAAATGATAAAACACATAACAAAATTACTAAAAAACAAACTGAAATTAAAATGAAAAATGGAAACATTAAAATAAAAGCTCTGTTATTTTTCACTGTTTTAGAACAGCACAACAGACTTGTCATGCATGTTTAGTTGTAATTTTAAGTAATTTACTAGAAAATATGACAATATAAAAATAAAATATAATTATGAAATAACATAAATAAAAATAAATAATTAAAAACTACAATTATAACTAACTGTAAATAAAAAGAAAGAATGAAATATTAGTTATATTATAATAAGTAATAAAAAACTAAATAAAAATGACAAAACACATGACAAAATTACTCAAATTAATCTGAAATTAAAAAAACTCAAAATATTATTATAAACTATGATAGTACATAGACAATACAAAAATAACTTATAAAATGTAAAAAAAAAAAAAAAAAAAAAATACAATTACTAATTGGAAATAAAAACTAAAACTGAAAACTTGAAATCAAAAGAAATAAATATTTTATTTTCCTGACTTAAGATTAATGCCATTTGCAGATGCACATTATTTTAAAATTAATAAAAATTAATTTTCAAATTAATCATAAATAGCAATATTAAAATAAGTAAAAACTAATAAAATGATAAAACACGACAAAAATTTAATTAAACTGAAGTGAAAATGAACTGAAATTAAAAAACTGGAAACATTTAAATAAAAGCAAACTCAAAATATTAATATAAACTATGAGTATATAATGAAAATAACTGTCACTTTAAGTAATTTCCTAGACAATATGACACTATAAAAATAAAATATAATTCAAAATATTAACAAAAAACTGAAATAACTGATATAAATATTATATATAATATTAAAAACTAAAATTACTGTAAAAAAATAAGCAATAAAAAATATAATATAATAAAACACATGACAAAATGAAAATGAAAACCGAAAACACTAAAATAAAAGCTAACTCAAAATATTAATATAAACTATGATAGTACATAGACAAAAAATGACAAAAATAACTTATAAAAAAAAAAATTCTAACTGGAAATAAAAACTAAAATATTGTATTTTCCTGACTAAAGATTAATGCCATTTGCAGATGCTCATCTGTTATTTGTTTATGAATTTACAAAGTAATGAATTCACAAGTGAGATTAAAAAAAATAATATATAGTGTGATTTCCCACTGATTTATCCTTAAAAACTAATTCAAAATATCAATACAAACTATATCAGTATATAAATAATACTAAATTTAATTTAATACTAAATTAATAATAAAAAATATTAATGTAAACCTATTGGGAGGAGAACGGGATGAATCTCAGGAACATAAAAATAATACATTTAGCTGGATTTTGGGCTGAAACTAAAATGGAAATGAATATTAGATTTACTATAATAAGTGTGATTATTTATCTGATTTATCCTGAAACAAAGAGCAGGACAACAGAAGCTCCTCATATTGACTTGTCATGCATGTTCACTTTTGTCATTTTATTTGAAGTCATTTCCCCTTGCAGCTGAGCCCAAACGGTGGCGTCATTATTCAGTTTGGAAATAAAAGGCTTTAGAGTAGGGTAACAGTAAACCCTCATGGGAACCAGCACAGAAGGAGACGGTTTGCGAAGGTGGAGTGGCTCATCTCATCTTACAATCAAATCCATAAAGAGGAGCTGTAGAGCCACAAAAGACACAGATTTTCTGTGGAATACAGTGAAGGATGATTTTGTGTGAATGCAAGATATATTTTTAATGTGGAGATGCTCAAAAAACACCTTTTTGGTCACTGTATGCCAACACAGAGCTGACACTATTAGCCCAAAGCACATAAAGCACATGTTAGGATATAAATGTAGGCTTAAAAAAGATCATATCAGACGTTTTCCCCCCACATATAATGTTTATAATGTCTTGCATCAAGAACAGTTTTTCTTGATCACTGTCCATCCTCTCTCAGGCAGTTTTTGCTGCTGTGTCTTTAAGACGTCTACACAAACACCCTTTTTTCATGTGAAATGAGATCAGTGGAGACAAATGAGCTAAGATTAAACTAATTCCCATCTCTCCCAGGTCTGGGTTTTATGTTTCTCTAGGATAGTTTTATATAAGCCATGTTATTTGGCTGACAAATTATAAAGGGCACAATCAAAGGAAACATGGAAATGTCACTATAATGTCTAAGGTCAAACCTGCGGTAAAACCAGCTGCGACCCTTCTCTATATATAACATTATTTCATTTATTCGATCATAAATCATGTTATGAGAGAAGGAGCAAAAATGTCAAACCACCAATCAGGGATGTTATCAATAATATATATATATATATATATATATATATATATATATATATATATACTGAAACAAAAACCATCAAAAAAACACATTAACTGAAAAATAAACTTATTTTAACGTTTAGCATTTCCACTGAAGTACTAGAAGTAAAAGCTAAAACTAACAACCATCGAATAGCTAAAACTTAAACTATATACAATGTAAACTATATAAGATGAAAACTAAAAACTGAAACTATTGACATATAAAAATGCTGAATAAAAATGTCAAATGTCATTATGAAAAAGTAAAACTGAAAAAAAGCATACAAGAAAATTACTAAAACATTAACTAAAATTAAAATATATCAATACAAGCTACTTTGAAACAAACTAGAACTGAACTAAAACTTAAAAATAAATTAAACTTTTACAGTAAATAAAAATACAAAACAAACCTAAGAAAAATTTAAAAATTAAAAACTAAAATAAAATATATTATATATATATATATATCACTACAAACTATATCAGTATATAAATAAGACTAAAATACACATTAAACGTGTTAATGGGAATCTACTGGGAGGAGAATGGTATGAATCTCAGGAATATACTGTAAAAATAATATATTTAGCTTGGTTTGGGGCTGAAAATCATGACAAAATTAATAAAACTTTAACTAAAATGGAAAAGAATATTAGAAACCAAATGAAAACTAAAATTACTAACTCTGTAAATAAAAACTAAAACTGAAATAAAAATAAATGAAACCTAAATAGTAATAAACAAAATTAAAATGACAAAAACAAAGCAAAATTACTAAAACTGTAACTAAAAGTAAAATATAATAAAAACTACTTCAAAACAATTTAGAACTAAAATTAAAAGATTAACATATAGTAATATTTAAAAAGATAAATAAATTACAAAACAATTAGCTAAAAATAAAATTACTAAAAAATTAACTAAAATAAAAACTGAAAAAAAAAAGTTTTTGAAAATATAAAATTAAAATCTAATTCAAAATATCAGTACAAACTATATCAGTACAATAAACAATAACAATAAATAAATATAAAATAAATGTATATAGTAATATAAAAAAAATTAAATAACTAAAAAAATAAACTAAAAAACTAAAATAAAAATAGATTTTTTTTTATTACTAAATAGTAATAAAAAAAATTAAAAACATAAAGCAAAATTACAAAAAATGTAACTAAAATTAAAATATAATAAAAACTACTTTAAAAGAAACTAGAACTAAACTAAAATTGAAACTGAAATAAATATAAAATAAACAAATATATTAATATAAAAAATACATTTTAAAAAATTACTAAATTACTTAAAAAAATTATTGTTTTGAAAATAGAAAAATAAAATCTAATTCAAAATATCAGTATAAACTATACCAGTATATAAACAATAAATAAATATAAAATAAATGTATATAGTAATATAAAAAAAAATTATAAAAATATATATTTTTTGAAAATAGAAAATAAAAATAAAACTGAAATAAAAATGAAACCTAAATAGTAATAAAAACAAAATTATTAACAAAAACATAAAGCAAAATGACTAAAAATGTAACTAAAATTAAAATATAATAAAAACTACTTCAAAAACTAGAACTAAACTAAAATTGAAATAAATATAAAATAAACGTATATAATAATATATATTTTTTAAAATTACTAAAAAAAAAATTACTAAAAAAAATAAATAAATAAAAACGAAAAAGTATATAAACAATAAATATAAAATAAACGTATACAGTAAAATACAATAAATTAAATGACTAAAAAATACTAAAAACTAAAATAAAAATATTTTTTTTGAAAGTAGAAAATAAAATAAAACTAAAACTGAAATAAAAATAAATTAAACATAAATAGTAATAAAAAGTAATTAAAATAAAATAAATTTATATAGTAATATTTAAAAAAAAAAAAAAATTTGTAAAAAAATACTAAAAAATAAGCTAAAATATTTTTGGGGGATTTTTTTAAATTAAATTAAAACTTAAATAAAATTAATGAAACCTAAATAGCAATTAACAAAAATGTAAATGACAAAAACTTCAAGCAAAATGTATTTGATTCCAAAAATATGTAATAAAAACTACTTCAAAACAAACTAGAACTGGAATAAAACTAAAACTGAATAAATATAATAGAATAAATATAAAATAAACTTACACAGTAATATAAAACAATTACAACAAAATAATAAAAAATAAACTAAGAATAAATTCAAAATACCAGTATATAAATAATACTAAAATAACACATGTATAAATGTAAATCTACTGGGAGGACAATGGGATAGACCTCAGGAATATAAAAATACTACATTTAGCTTGATTTTGGAAGTGTAAGTGTAACCTGTGGGTCTGCTCTCACCTCTTTGGCGCTGTGGATCTTCTCCAGGAAGGTGCGTAGCTCTTTGGTCTCGGCGTACAGAGCTCGACACACGGCCTGGTAGTGACTGGGTGCGTCTGCCGGCGTGGGCAGGTGAAGGGTGCACAGCTACAGACAGTGAAGACAGCAATTCATTCAGTTTCACACTCTTATGAACTTCATGTTTAATTATTCATCATACAGATGTCCGTGTTGGGAATACAAAATGAATGTTTCATACAGGTCAGAAGGAAATGCATCGACCTGTAGCGTGGCATATGAATGTGCCATAAATGAAATAAATGGACAGAAGGTGTGGTGAGTCACTCTTGGCTTCATACTGACAGCAGAACTCCGTCTGCAGCCCATTAGAGCCACAAAAACATCCACACGCCACTTAAACACACACTTATAAATGCTCTCACTGTGATCAACAGATCTGTGAATTAAAGCATGTGTACCAGAAAAAAACAGCTCAGCCCACACTGAGAGCTTGAGCACACTGCATTGTGGGATACAGTGTCTCATATGTGACCCTGGACCACCAAACCAGTCTTAAGTCGCTGGGGTATATTTGTAGCAATAGCCAAAAATACATTGCATGGGTCAAAATTTTAGATTTTTATTTTATGCCAAAAATCATTAAGAAATTAAGTAAAGTTCATGTTCCATGAAGATTTTTTGTAAAATTCCTACTGTGAACATATCAAAATGTAATTTTTGATTTGTAATATGCATTGTTAAGAACCTAATTTGGACAACTTTAAAGGTGATTTTGATTTTCTCTTTGTCTTTTAGATTTTTTTTGCACCCTCAGATTTCTGATTTCAAATAGATGCATCTCAGTCAAATATTGTCCTATCCTAACAAACCATGTATCAATAGAAAGCTTATTTATGGCGTCGTTTTGTTTTGTCAAATTTAACCTTATGACTGGTTTTGTGGTCCAGTGTCTCATATGAGCTTTAGTTATATACCGAACATTTTATCCGATCCAAAATATTTTTAATGTTTTTAAAGAAGACTCTTCTGCTCACCAAGCCTGCATTTATTTGATTTAAAATACAGTAAAAGCAGTAATATTGTGAAATATTTTTACTATTTAAAATAACTGCTTTCAATTTGAATATATTTGAAAGTGTAATTTATTCCTGTGGTCAAAGCTGAATTTTCAGCATCATTACTCCAGTCTTCAGTGTCACATGATCCTTCAAAAATCATTCTGATAAGCTGATTTGCTGCTCAAGAAACATTTTTATTATTATTATCAATATTTAAAACAGTTGAGTAATTTTTTCAGGATTCTTTGCTGAAGATCAGCATTTATCTAAAATAAAAAGCTTTTGTAACATTATACACTCCACCATTCAATAGCTTGGAGGCAGTATTATTATTTTGTGGAAAAGATCTTTCTATTCATCAAAGATACCTGAAAAAAATCTATTCCGCAGTTTTCAACATAATAAATGTTTCTTGAACAGCAAATCAGCATATTAGAATGATTTCTGAAGAATTGTTTAAATATTTTAAATATTTTAGTGTTTTTGCAGTACTTTTGATCAAATAATGTTAAAACAGTTTTACATCTTTGCATAATGCATGTATTTTTATGATCTAAAACAGCAATTAAATACACATAACAGCATCAATCAAATGCAGCATAACAGCAAAAGAAAGTGCAGCCATTTGCATCAAACAATATTTCTCGTTAAAAATTACATTTAGGTTTTAAATTAACCAACTGACATATTTTATGAAACTTTAGTTTATTTAAAAAAGTTTAACTGTTACGACTGATTTTTATTTTATTTTAATATGACTGTGATCATTTTATATCACAGCATTAATATTTTAAACCATTTTTGCATACAAAAAGCGTACAAAAGTTTGGAATATTTATGTTTTTTAAAGAAGTCTCATCTGCTCACTAAGCCTGCATTTATTTCATCCAAAATACATTAAAATCAGTAATATTGTGAAATATTTTTACTATTCAAAAGAACTGCTTTCTATTTGAATATATTTTAAAAAGTAATTTATTTCTGTGATCAAAGTTTTCAACAAAATTCCTCCAGTCTTCAGTGTCACATGATCCTTCAGAAATCATTCTAATATGCTGACATTAAATCAAATATGTTTTGCATGTTGAATTTGCTTAAAGAGAGCACTGAATATCTGATAAATAAATTTAAAGGGCAAAAACACAGTTTTTTCATGCACCTGTCAAGTTTGAGATTTTGGCCTTTTGGTTTTTTAGTGTTTTTTCACACTAGTGGAAAGAAAACATCCAAAAGACACCGTTAAGTGTTTCTTTTATAGCACTTTATCTATTTGTGTCAAAAGATTTCAATTATAATACATATTTTAAAGGCTGTTTTCTCAAACTGAGTTTTTTTCTCCTACACTGAGCCATCAATCTCCACTTCAGCAGCACTTACACACACCAGACTTTACATTTGTATTCCTGTCTTTATCCTGAAGGTTTTTAACAGAGGGATTTGTTCATATATAATTTGCTTGATTTTATTAATTTTTTCCCCTAAAACTGTGACAAAATAAGATACCCCAAATCCCGTCTGTAAAAACATTAACTCTAATATGTGGCCCTGGACCACAAAACCAGTCTTAAGTCGCTGGGGTATATTTGTAGCAATAGCCAAAAATACTGTATGGGTCAAAATTATTGATTTTTCTTTTATGCCAAAAATCATTAGGAAATTAAGTAAAGATCATGTTCCATGAAGATTTTTTGTAAAATTCCTACTATAAATATATCAAAATGTAATTTTTGATTAGTAATATGCATTGTTAAGAACTTAATTTGGACAACTTTAAAGGTGATTTTCTCAGTATTTTGATTTTTTTGCACCCTTAGATTGCAGATTTTCAAATAGATGTATCTCGGCCAAATATGGTCCTATCCTAACAAACCATATATCAATAGAAAGCTTATTTATTGAGCTTTCATATGATGTATATATCTCAGTTTTGTAAAATTTTACCTTATGACTGGTTTTGTGGTCCGGGGTCACATAATGTCAAAAAATGTAAACAAGAATTTCAAAACCGACTTCATCCAGTGTTTAGATATTTGTACTGCGCATATTTAAAGATTATATGCATACACTAAACGCTCAAAAGTTTGGAATCAGTACGATTTTTAATGCAATTCATCAAAGTACCATTTATTTGAGTCAAAAATAGGAGATAACTATTAGGTAATATTATGACCCTATTCACCTGCAATGTCTCGCCTTTAACATAACATTTTATTGTTAGTTGTAGCCAATCAAGTGATAATTTATTTTAACGTGATTTCAACAGCTGAATTTTTATTAGCCATTACTCCAGTCTTCAGTGTCACATGATCCTTCAGAAATCATTCTAATATGCTGATTTATTACTTTTATTATCAATGTTGGAAACAGTTGTGCTGCTTAATATTTTTTGGGAACCTGTGATACTTTTTTAGGATTCTTTGATGAATAAAAAGTTCATCAAATAGCATTTATTCAACAATATAAGTCGTTACTATTACTTTTTATTAATTTAACACATCCTTGATGAATAAAAAGTATTACTTTCTTTCAAAGAGAGAAAGAAAGAAAAAAATATACTGACCCCTAACTTTGAACGAGGTGTTTATTGTTACAAAACTTTTGGTATTTTAAATAAATGCTGTTCTTTTTAAAGTTTTATTCATCAAAGAATACTAAAAATAGTATCACAGGTTCCAAAAAAGAAAAAATATTAAGCAGCACAACTGTTTCCAACATTGATAATAAATCAGCATATTAAAATGATTTCTGAAGGATCATGTGACACTGAATACTGGAGTAATGATGCTGAAAATTCAGCTTTGCATCACAGAAATAAATTATATTTTAAAATATATTAAAACTGAAAACCACTGTTTCAAATTGCATTAACATTTCTCAATATTACAGTTTTTATCTGCATTTTTAATTAAATAAACACAGCCTTGATGAGCAGAAAAGTCCTTTAAAAAGCATAAAAAATCTTACTGATCCCAAACGTTCGAGAATATAGACTATCTTGGCAATATTTCTGGTAAATACAGTGAACAGTTGGTGAATTCTGAGAATTCTAGTGCACTAGATTCAATTCTAGAGATTTTAGTGCACTAGAATGATTCTGACTCCTTAAGAAGTGCACTTAATACTGAAGTAGAGATATGTGAGACTCTTTCTCGTGAAGAGTTTCTTCTGTTTTTTTTTTTTCACACAAGAATATCAAATACATTTCGCGTCACAAGAACCTTAATGCCTCCACACAACAGCTTTTCCTTTCAGTCGATCCTGAGGTTTAACTGATGCGGTGAAACTTCCTCTGTGATCTGATATGGTGAAACTAGTCTGCTTACATTGTGTAAGGCCTGTTAAAACAACTGTAAACAGCTGTAAGTCGTCAATGGAACCATACAAGGGTTTGGTTTCTTATAACACTTAAACATAGCAGATACTGACTTCATTTCAGTACCAAACCTGTAACCTGTGTGTAAAATGATCTTGGGTTGTATGTTCTTTTACCGTGTGTAGTTTTGTTCAAGGTTTCTTATGCAGGGTTGTAAAATTAAATTGAAGGACTTTTAAGGACTTTTAAAGCACTACTTTTTTGATTTTCAAAGACTTTAATCAGAGACCTCACTTATCAAACAATGTCTTATCTTTCAAATTCTAAAAAAGATAAATACATAAATAAAAATATTCTAATATAACAAAACTGCAAAAATAAAGTGAAGCACATGCAAAGTTTGCAATGATGTCAACTCTAAATATTGGGAACATTAACAAAGCCCCAGAATTTTCAGTGCCTAGAAAACCAAATGTAGGTATTCTTATTCATCCTGCATTACGTGTTTGTTTTGTTTTGATTGCAATAGTTAAACCATGGTAACTACACATTTACCATGGATTTGCTACACTAACCATAGTTTAACCATGGTATCTATAGTACTGTGGTTATACGAAAAAAACAACAACTATATATTACCATCGTTTCCTCCGAGAAAAACACCAAGAAAAACAAAGCCAGGACAATAGCCAAAATGGCAGATCACAGGGAAAAATGTTATGTTCCAGGTTGTGCAGGAGATGTTAAGTGCAGGGATGGTTGGTGTCTGTACTCAAAAAGACAAGGAAAACAAATAAAGCGTTCTAATAAAATAAGGCGAGACACTAAAGGGACACGGTTGCATAAGATTTCACTCACCACATAAACAAAGTAAGGGGAGATGACTGTGCGGATGATGGCGAATGATTTACAGATCCTGATCACCGCTGACAGCATCTAAACTTGTCAAATGTGGTAAATACTGCCGCTGTAGTATAACGTTACACAGAGCCATGCTATCACATGCAATCACAGATCTCAAAAGTGAAACTAAAAAGTTATTGTGGATTCAAAACAGCAGTTTCAATGCCCCGCATATTAATTAGAGGTCGACCGATGTATCGGTTTTGCCGATTAATCGGAACCGATAGTTGATTGGCCGGCCTATCGGTTATCGGCAAAAATCCTTGCCGATAGTTTTTCCGGGTTGCGTTCTTTGCTGAAGCGGCTCACGCTCTGCTCCGCTGTCATAGAGTATGAGAGGTTAAGCCCCAGACCAATGTTTAATGTCAGGATTGTTACCATATATTTGTATTGATTTATATCCAGCTGGTGATATTCTTAGCCAGCAAAGTTGCAGATTTAAAGACGTGACGTGAAAAAGCAAACTGTGTTCATTCAGCCGACAGAATCCTGCCGAGTCAAAGCGCGCCATAGTTTTACAGATTACAGATCTGTCCCAAATAATTGTTAATGTTGATAAAGACTTGACTCTGGGCTGGAAGATTGAGTATTGTGCATTTAAGCAAAATATTTTTTTATTTCTGTAGCTCTAATAATGTCTGTATGCTTCACATAGAGCTATAATTTATGTTTTAGCCTTTTCGTCAGGCAGCGGAAGCATGGTAGTTACGCACTTTGTTTTACAATGCCATTTTCCTGTTCTTATTTTATTTTAATAACTAATCAACAAAAATATCTATTAAAAATTAAGATGAAAATTATACAAAACGAAATTCGTTTAAGAAGGGATTTTCCACTAATAAAAACGTACGAAGTGGTCAAAAATTGTGTCTGACCCTCTCCAATTCTCCCGGCGTATTGCCGTCAAATTCATACCACGTCCTTTATGACACTTACAAATTACACAAACCTCTTTCGTAATTAACATATTATACTGAAACAAAACAAATAATATTTAAACATAAATGTATAACAGAAAATAAATAGTTTCTGAAATGGCTGCAATTAATGATATAGATCGCACTTTCTCTTTCCGTTTGATCCGAAATCATAATAAATGTAAAGATTCACACCCCTTTAAAATGAGCCCATTTGTAACATCAACTAAGATTGATGAAAGCTGTAGAATAGAAGTGTTGTTCCTTGTTAGAGTCTGTTAATTTCAAGATTTACTGTAATATTGTTAAATTTTGAAGTTTATTTTGTTAACATTAATGAACTATGAAATAACTTTAATGATCAATATATAATTCATATTAATATTTTTATTTATTTACAAAGTATGGTTTAGTATATATATTTTTTAAAATAGTAGAGCACTATTTTAGTTGCCGTTCAGTATCCATTTTCAAAAACTATCGGTTAATTAATCGGTATCGGCCAGTGTGGTCCATCCTAGCTATCGGTATCGGTAAAAACCAATATCAGTCGACCTCTAATATTAATAGCTCTGTGAGACAGCCAATCAGAGCAGAGCTCCTCTTTATTATTCATGAACCTTCCAAATAAGGTAATAACAGAGCATTTCATTCTAGGGACAAATCCTAGGGTTGTAAATGGACCTGTAAAACCTTTTCTGGAGAATTTTTGCCCTTTCCTATGCCATACACCTTCTATGTAGATCTCAGAGAACAATTTAAATATTCTATAAATGCATTCTATGGCACCTTTAAGTACCTCTTCAGGAATATTGCCATTTTCAAGAGTTTTCCAGGCCTTAAATCTTAGTCCTTTAAGCACCTTGTATGAATGCTTAGGATGAGTTCACATCACATTACAGTCAAACTAGTCAAAATACTGTCAAGTTTGACTAGACACATTACCTTTAACCACATCAAAAAGATATTTTCTTCTCACTTACACAAGCAGAAAATCAGAACAGTCCTGTGACCCAAATTTTCAGACTGTGATGAACCAGTCGAGAGCCAGTAGATAACAGAGTTTAGATCTATTCGGTCACATTACTAAATGAATGTATGGCTAATTAGTGTATAATTATAAGGCTTATCATTTGCACACCCTTCTGACTTATTGACTTATTAATTTAACACACATTACCATAAAAATTAATTGGAACAGCAAGATTTTTCTTTAATATTGTTATGAAAGAAGTCTCTTATGCTCACCAAGGCTGATCAAAAATAGAGTAAAAGCAATAAAAAAATGTTCAATATTATTACAGTTTAAAATAACAATTTTCTAGTTATATATATTTTAAAATGTAATTTATTTCTGCGATCAAAGCTGAATTTTCAGCATCATTACTCCAGTCGTCAGTGTCACATGATGCTTCAGAAATCATTCTAATATGCTGATTTGCTGTTTAAGAAACATTTCTGATTATTATCAGTGCTGAAAACAGTTGCAAGACTTCAATTTTTGTGAAACGTTAAAAAAAAACAGCATTTATTTGAAAAAAAATGTAAGTTTGAGTAGTGCATTTTCATGTCTATGTTCAAAAATGGAAGTGACAGTTAAAGGTTTAAACCATTTTCCCACACATAATCATACAAAAGTTTGGAATAATTAAGATTTTTTAAAATGCTTTAATAAGAAGTATGCTCAACAAGTTTTGCATATATTTGTTTAATAATACAGTAAAAACAGGGATATTATGAAATATTTTTCTATTTCAAATATCTGCTTTCAATTTGAATATATTATAAAATGTAATTTATTTCTGTGATCAAAGTTGAATTTTCAGCATCATTACTGCAGTCTCCAGCGTCACATGATCCTTCAGAAATCATTCTAATATGCTGATTTGCTCCTCAAGAAACATTTCTAATTATTATCAATGTTGAAAACAGTTGTAAGACTTCAATTTTTGTGGAAAGTTCAAAACAACAGCATTTATTTCAAATAGAAATTTTACACTGGCTAATAAAAATGTTCCTTCTTGTATTTATTCAGAGTTTAACCATCTTTCCACATGCTTCATAGTCAAATCTTTTGCCCTTAGAAGGCCTGTGATCAAAACTCAGTCCACCAAGGGGTCCGTCCATTCATAAAGAGCGCTTTGTTAAAACTCATTTATGATGTTAATCAGACCCCAACAGTTTACCAACAGATTCTCAAGATGAATTTCATCCAAAATGCAGGAACCTGCAGTGAAGCGGACAACAGACTCATTCACTGTGATGTCCAACACCCACAAAAACAATCCCTGGGTAATAACAGCTTCAGTTTAGAAACTGATCATTAACCCTGAGAATCTCATAAAGAAAACAATCAAGACTGAGTTAATGAAAAGCATCTGATGTTTAGTCTAAACAAATGATATTAACCAAAAGCAGAATCTCTAAATGCAATGAGGTCTTTGTGCAATAGTTCATGTTTCTGATGGATGTCAAATAACAAGCCAGTCTGCAATTTATTCTGGATCCTCTGATAAAAATAAAAACAACTGAACACAGAAAACACAGCAGAACACACTGTTCTGCTTGTGGATGTTCAGTTTAGTTTGCTATTAAACGCAGTGTACCAAACTCTGAACACTTCTTGTCTGTCAGAGCAGCAGGAACTCATCGCCTCTGGAAAGCTGCTTAACAAGGATTTGACTAGTGTCTCATACGCATTTTGCAAGACGGGTTTGTGTGTGTGTTTGTGTCTTTATACACCAGCATGCAGTGGTAGACTGCTTCTCCTGTCACTGCTTCTGTCTGGGATGGTTACTAATAAACGGTGTTGGGGCGAACGCATTACAATTAATGCAAGTTACGTAATAATATTACTTTTTTGCAAGTAACTAGTAAAGTAACGCATTACTTTTTAATTGACAAGAAAATATCTCAGTTACTTTTTCAAATAAGTAACGCCATTTACATTTCCCCCCATTTATTGATTAAAAGCTCTCCTGTCCCCATGTTGAGAGAAATTGAGAGTAAGAAAAAATGTGAACATGCATTAATTCATCTCACTCTCTAAAAAAACAGATACAGCATTCCTCAAAATGAATAAAAACAGTGATCACAAACCTGCAATAATTAAATAAGTTAAATAATACAAATATCCTTTATGTATTTAATCCCATTTTATTAACCGATGTCTTTGCTGCTGACCTTCGATGATCCACTTCATCCATAATAATACGCAAAAATGACTCAAAATAATCTAACATTTGTTTTCCTTTTTTTATTACCGAAAAGTTGACATTGTTTCTTCTGTAGTCTGTAGACATGAATTTACTTTTCTCTGGTTTGAAAAGGCTTTAACATTTGCCAAAAATAGAGCTTTTTATATTAAAAACAAACAAGGAAGCCCTGCCCAGATTTAAAAAGTAACACAAAAGTACTGTAACACATTACTTTCCATAAAAGTAACATTATTAGTTACTTTTTAAGGGAGTAACTCAATATTGCAATGCATTACTTTTAAAAGTAACCACATTAAAGTGGCAATTATTTACATTATGTAAAGGCACTGAGACTATAAACCACATCCAAATGGACACTTGATTCCTGGACTAGTGAATGATGGATTTATACACTACTGATCACAAGTTTGACTACATTTTAAAATATTAATTATGTAATTGAACATCAAATCAGTATATTAGCATGATTTCTGAAAGATCATGTGACATTGAAGACTGGAGTAATGATGCTGAAAATTCAGCGTTGATCACAGAAATAAATGACATTTTAAAAGATATTCACAAATACAACAAATATTTTAAATTGTAATAATATTTACATTTTTCTCTATTTTTGCTATATTTTTAACTAAATAAATGCCAATTGAGATTAAGAACATTTCTTTAGTAAATTATTTGATTTCCTGAGGTATCCCAAAAATAAGCATTGACACATTTATTTAGTGAATTACATTGAGCTGAATTACACATATTTTAAATAACAGCCAAGTAAGAGTCCATCATGCAGTTGGCTCTAGTCAATCTACTGAACACATCATAAACCAGAAAGGTCAAAGATGCTTGAGATGCAAACAGTGATCTGTCAGGTCTATATGTCTCTAATTGGCCTTTAAAATGTCACCAGCTGCTGACATCCAATTAATGAACTTGTGGAGTGATGGCCGAGAGACCAGAGAGAGCAGAAAACATGACCTGCTGCTGAAAGCTCACATCTGAATTCTAAACTGCAGGAGATAATGTTGTAATAGAGCTGTTTATTCTTTATTAAACTATTAAAAACATTTGTTAATTGAAATAAAGCTGATATAAAATAAAATATAAATATTAGATGAAAAACATAAGCTTATTTAGGCAACATTACTAATTTAAGCCTAACTGGAAATAAATAAAATAAATAAAATCTAAAACTGAACTAAAACTAACCCAAAATAAAAATAAATGTAAACAAAAAAAATATATAAAAAAATAATAAATATATATATATATATATATATATATATATAGCAATGAAAACCCTTAAACACTAAAATTACTTAATTATTTAAAAAAATAATACTAAAACTGAATTAAAACTAAAACTGAAATAATAGGAGACAATGTGGTAATAGAGATGCTTATTCATTATTAAACTATTAAAAACACCTGTTAATTGAAAAAAAGCTGAAAAAAAAAATCTATATTAGATGAAAAACTTAAAACATACTTAGAAAAGTAATATAAAAAAATGTATAAAATAATAAAATGTATTAATTAAATTAAAGCTTAAATAATAATAAAAAAAAATTATATATATATATATATATATATATTGTGGCGGGAGTCCCGAGGAACAATCAGCGTCGCCCTGGCAACTCATCAGGAACACCTGCAACTGCTCAACACGGACCAATCGATCACGGCGAGATCTCCTTTATAAACGAGCCCCAAAGGACAGAAGGGTGAGAAGCTTCTCCAAAGAGCTAAAACGCTTACCGTCTCTCTCTATCGTTCCTTTCACAGACTCGCCGTGACGATTGGGCCGCACCCAGCCTGGACCGCTTTCACTCGGGGTGACCGCACGTTCCTGCACTCACCCCTCACTGGCCACAGTCACCAAAGAGCACGAAGGGACAGAGGATTCACGAGACACCGAGCACCGAAGACGCCACATCGCCCTTTCCCCGTATTATCTCCTTCACTTCTGCACTATTGTCAATAAACGCACCCTCCGGGGCTCACCTAAACCTCTTGTTCTGTCGTGCTATTCCCCGCCCGGCCACAAGGTGGTGGAGAATGCGGGCAACGTGACGGGCCTGGGAAGCCGACGAACAAGACACTCTTTGTTTACACCGCCATCTTGCCTCGTCTCTCACTTCCGGTTTTTTCTGTTTTTCAGGCGCGCTCCTCCCCGGCAGAATGGAGGACATTGTGAAACAGCTGGCAGAGGTTAGCGTCCGCCAGCAACAGTGTTTTGAGCTTTTGACCGAACAACACGGCCAAATTCAAGGTTATTTAGCAGAACTACGACTACCAGCCGCTCAACATATTCCCCTACCTGATCCCCGCGTCACTGCTGCTCGGCTTTTACCCAAGCTAACCGCAGATGATGATATTGAGGCTTACCTCAAAATGTTTGAGTCAGTCGCTCGTACAGAGGGCTGGGCTAGAGGTACTTGGGCTGCGTTACTGGCACCGTTGCTTTCGGGGGAAGCTCAGCGTGCTTACTTTTCATTACCTGCGTCTTCTCAAAGTAATTATAATGAACTGAAAAGAGAAATTTTAGGCCGCTTAGGGCTATCAGCGACCACTGCCGCCCAGCGCTTCCATGAGTGGGAATTCAAAGCGCGGTTGCCAGTACGCACCCAAGCCGCCGATCTGATGCGGTTAGCCGAACACTGGCTGCTAGAGGACTCGCCATCCCCCTCCCAAGTCGCCGAGCGGGTAGTGGTTGACCGGATGCTGAGAGCGCTCCCGCGCTCGATGAGGCAGGCTGCCGGCATGCGGGGCCCAAAGTCCATCGCAGAGCTCGTCGAGGCGGTCGAACTGGCGGACGCAGCCTATCATCGGGAGGCCGGGGAGCGAGCGCCGCCTTTTCCCCGGAGGGTGCCCCAGGAGCGACGGCCGCCAGAGGGCATCCCACGACCAGTGCGCAGACCGTCCAGCCCCCGCGACGAACCGATGCCCACGGACCCACCGTCTCCGCCTGTGAAGCCTTGGATGGCGGGCTGTGTGGTTCACCGCAGGACCCCCCGTGGAGCCCCGATGACCACGGTGAAAATTCAAGGCCGCTCCTGTCAAGCTTTACTGGACTCAGGAAGTGCCGTGTCCCTAGCAAGGCCCGGCACGCTGGAACCCCGGCCTAGTCCCAAAGCTGTAATGCCCATTACTTGTGTCCACGGAGATACCCGCCAGGTATTTACTAATCTTCTCACCTTCCACAAAGGTCGTAAAGCCTGGACTCTGGAAGTTGGCGTCCTCAAGGACCTACCTGTGCCGCTGCTACTGGGACGGGACTGGCCGGGGTTGGAGGCCGCCCTAGCCGAAACCACACAGCCCGCCCGTCCACGCCGACGCCTACGTCGCCAGCCGTCGCGGGGGTCTGAGAGCCCACACAGCCTGCTGACAACCGACAGTGGGAGAGAGGGTGAGTCCCCCGCCCGTGATACTAACCTTTTCCATAATGTTTTCCAGCAGGTTACGGGTGGGGGAGACTTTGGAAGAGCCCAGAAGGAAGACGACAGGCTGAAACACTGCTGGCGGCAAGTACGCGTCCTTGAAGGCCAGGACGTCCTTCCGGCCCCTCACCCTCTCCCACACTTCGTCGTGCAAAACGGTCTGCTGTACTGTGTCGCGGAGCGGCGGGGGGAGGTAAAACGTCTTCTCGTTGTCCCCAAGGAGAAAACGGAGACAGTCCTGGAGCTGGCGCATGCTCACCCCATGGCTGGACACCTGGGCGCCCAGAATACCGTGCAACGTATCCGTGATAGATTCCACTGGCCGGGACTCGAAGCAGAGGTCAAGAGGTTCTGCCAGGCCTGCCCAGCATGCCAACGGACATCCCCACGGAAACCTCCCCCCAGCCCACTCATCCCTTTACCCATCATTGGGGTGCCCTTTGAGCGGATCGGGATGGACATCGTAGGGCCGTTGCCGAGGTCTGGCCGGGGCCACGAGCACATCCTCGTCATTGTAGACTACGCCACCCGGTATCCAGAGGCCGTTCCGCTACGCCAAGCCAACGCGAAATCCATCGCCCGGGAACTGTTCCTGCTGTGTAGCCGGGTGGGGCTACCGTCGGAGATACTGACCGACCAGGGAACGCCCTTCATGTCCCGGCTAATGGCTGACCTCTGCCGGCTGCTGAAGGTACGACAAATCCGCACATCAGTCTACCACCCTCAGACCGACGGGCTCGTCGAGAGGTTCAATCAGACCCTGAAGCAGATGTTGCGGAAGGTAGCTGCTGAGGACAAGAAAGATTGGGACCTCCTCCTCCCCTATGTGCTGTTCGGAGTCCGAGAAGTTCCCCAGGCATCCACGGGGTTCACCCCATTTGAGCTCCTCTTTGGACGACAACCCCGCGGCCTCCTCGACGTGGCCCGAGAGGCCTGGGAGCAGCAGCCGGCAGTCTACCGGACCGTCGTTGAGCATGTGCAAGATATGAGGAGTAAAATCGACCGCGTCATGCCATTAGTCCGGGAACATCTGGTGAAGTCCCAGCAAGCCCAGCAACGTCTGTACAACCGGGCGGCCCAACCGCGGGAGTTCCACCCAGGTGACAAGGTGATGGTCTTGGTCCCCAACGTAGCCTGCAAGTTCCTGGCACAGTGGCAAGGACCCTATACAGTGGAGGAACGAGTCGGCCCGGTGAACTACAGGGTAAGACAGCCCGGCCGAAGGCAGGCTGTACAACTATATCATGTCAATTTGCTGAAGAAATGGGTCGGGGACCGAGACCAAGTGGCCGCCCTAGCCGTCCAAGAGCCCGCGGTTGTGGACGCCAACCCTAACCTCTCGGCCGCCCAGAAGACGGAGCTGCGGCACCTGGTCGGTCAGTTCCAAGACGTCTTCTCCGACACCCCCGGCCAGACTAACGTCCTCTCCCATGACATCCACACTCCTCCAGGCGTCGTCGTCCGGCAACGGCCCTATCGAGTCCCAGAGGCCCGCCGGCAGGCTATAGAGCAGGAGGTCCAAAAAATGCTCAAACTGGGGGTAATTGAGCCATCCCGGAGCCCTTGGTCCAGCCCGATCGTCCTCGTCCCGAAGCCAGACGGCACCCTGCGCTTCTGTAATGACTACCGGCGCCTCAATGAAGTCTCTGCCTTCGACAGCTACCCCATGCCCCGAGTGGACGAACTCCTAGAGCGCCTGGGAAGGGCCCGGTATATCACAACACTCGACCTGACAAAGGGCTATTGGCAAGTCCCCCTTTCTTCCGAAGCCCGACCAAAAACAGCCTTCTCCACTCCGTCTGGCCACTGGCAATACCGGACCCTTCCCTTCGGCTTGCACGGGGCACCCGCAACATTTCAACGCCTCATGGATGTCGTCCTTCGCCCCCATCAGACATACGCGGCGGCGTACCTTGACGACGTAGTCATCCACTCGGAGGCATGGGAGGACCACCTGGAGCGGCTCCGCAGGGTGCTGTCTGAGCTCCGTCGGGCTGGACTGACCGCCAACCCCCGCAAGTGTCACCTAGCCTACAACGAAGCACGCTACCTGGGGTTCACGGTCGGGAGAGGACTCATACGACCACAGGAAAACAAAGTAAAGGCCGTCCTGGACACCCCCCGGCCCACCAACAAGACCCAGGTACGTGCCTTCTTGGGGTTGGCGGGCTATTACCGGTGTTTTATCCCCAGTTTCTCCTCTATAGCTGCCCCCCTGACGGACCTGACCAGGAAGGGACAGCCAGAACGGGTCCACTGGAATGATTACGCGGAGCGGGCCTTTACACGCATTAAGGAAGCCTTGACCACGGAACCCGTCCTGAGAGCTCCAGACTTCGGCTGTCCCTTCTTGCTCCAGACGGATGCCTCTGACACGGGGTTGGGAGCCGTGCTCTCCCAGGTCCAGGAGGGAGAAGAGCATCCTGTCATGTACATCAGCCGTAAGCTGTCCCAGGCCGAGAAGAAATACGCGGCCGTGGAAAAGGAAGCCCTCGCCATCAAGTGGGCAGTCCTGGAGCTAAAATATTACTTACTGGGTCGACATTTTACTCTCTTTACAGATCACGCCCCCCTACAGTGGATGGCCCGAGCAAAAGACACGAACGCCAGAGTCACAAGGTGGTTCCTTTCGCTCCAGGACTTCCACTTCGATGTGCGCCACCGAGCCGGCACCAGCAACACCAACGCAGACGGGCTCTCTCGGTCCTGGGCAGCATACGCAGGTCTGTCAGGGGTCACTTCCCCCCCACCCCCAGTCTCCCCCTTTTCTTCTCTCCTCCAGAACCAGGACGTCGCTTGGGGGGGGGAGTGTGGCGGGAGTCCCGAGGAACAATCAGCGTCGCCCTGGCAACTCATCAGGAACACCTGCAACTGCTCAACACGGACCAATCGATCACGGCGAGATCTCCTTTATAAACGAGCCCCAAAGGACAGAAGGGTGAGAAGCTTCTCCAAAGAGCTAAAACGCTTACCGTCTCTCTCTATCGTTCCTTTCACAGACTCGCCGTGACGATTGGGCCGCACCCAGCCTGGACCGCTTTCACTCGGGGTGACCGCACGTTCCTGCACTCACCCCTCACTGGCCACAGTCACCAAAGAGCACGAAGGGACAGAGGATTCACGAGACACCGAGCACCGAAGACGCCACATCGCCCTTTCCCCGTATTATCTCCTTCACTTCTGCACTATTGTCAATAAACGCACCCTCCGGGGCTCACCTAAACCTCTTGTTCTGTCGTGCTATTCCCCGCCCGGCCACAATATATATATATATATTTTTTTTTTTTCCATTTAAGTTGAAGCACTAAAATTCCTTATTGGAAATCAATAAAATATAAAACAAATCTAACATTTAAACCTAAAATGCAATATTTAAAAAAAAAAAAGAATAAAATTTGTGACTGAATTTAAATAAAATATAAATATTAGATGAAAAACATAAACATATGAAATAGAGGTCAAATATAATAAAATTAATATTAGGATAAAAAAACTAACTAAACTTTTTAAGGCAACATTTATAATTTAAGCCTTACTGGAAAATCTAAAACTGAACTAAAACTAAAACAAAAATGTAAACTAATTTATGCAACATTTCTAATTTGTATTTCATTAAAGTTTAAGCACTAAATTTTTTTTATTGGAAATCAATAAACTATAAAACAGATCTAAAATTTAAACCTAAATGCAAATGAAAAATATAAAATAAAAAAAATATCACAAAATTTATGACTAAATCAAAATCAAATAAAATACAAATATTAGATGAAAAACATAA
This sequence comes from Garra rufa, assembly GCF_049309525.1. Lineage (NCBI taxonomy): Eukaryota > Metazoa > Chordata > Actinopteri > Cypriniformes > Cyprinidae > Garra > Garra rufa. The sequence goes on along the minus strand of NC_133369.1, from coordinate 2,809,684 downwards.
ACATATGAAATAGAGGTAAAATATAATAAAAAAATAAATAAATAAAACCTAAACTTATTTAGGCAACGTTTCTAACGTTTCTAATTCTAATCTAAGTGTGAAAAACGTCCACGTTACAAATCCATGACAAGACTGATCTAACAAACAAACACGTTTTCTGCTCATTCACAGACGCTCATGCAGTCATGAGGAATGAGCCACGACATTACTGTACCTCACTCACCTGTGTGGAGGATCGGCTGGGATTACGCACACCTGTGGGAGAACATAAGAGATGACATTCAGGGATGGATGAATAAGAACTCATACGACAGCTTACAGCACTCACTACATATCCCTTATGTAACTGACTGGACAATCCACAGCGCTGTTTGTTCTTACATACTGTAAAGCACACTCATAGCTGCAAACAGGATGCAGACAATCTTTATGCATCTGATGACTATTTAAGAAATAGTTCCGACAAAAATTAGAAGTTCCTCACCGTTAGGCCATCCAAGATTTAGATGAGTTTGTTTGAAATGTATCATTGCATCACTGTCTCACCAAAGGATCCCCTGCGGTGAATGGGTGCCGTCAGAATGAGAGTCCAAACAGCTGATAAAAACATCACAATAATCCACAAGTAATCCACACCACTCCAGTCCATCAGTTAACATCTTGTCAAATCAGAAACTAATCCAAAATTAAGAGGTTTTGAACTAAAATATGAGTCCATAATCCATAATAATGCTTCCTCCAGTGAAAAAGTCCATCTCCTGTTGTTTCTCACATCAAAATCCAGCCACTTATTTGTTTAGAGCTGTTTTGGACTGTTTTAGTTTTGACTTGATTTGTGCAGATTTCTCTCCTGGTTCAGACCACACTTTTTCACTGGAAGCGTCTTAATGATGGATTTGTTTCTTACAAAGATGCAGTTTTTGACTTTTCTGATGGACTGTTAACTGATGGACTGGAGTGGTGTGGATTATTGTGATGTTTTTATCAGCAGTTTGTACTCTCATTCTGACGGCACCCATTCACATCCATTGGTGAGACAATGATGGAATGACACATTTCTATAAATATGATAAAGAAACAAACTCATCTACATCTTGGATGGCATAAGAGAGAGTAAATTTTCAACATACTATGATTTTATTTCAGCTACCTGACAAGGCAACATTTTTCAACATTTGATGCAATAAAATAACTAAAACTGAAATAAAAATTAATAAAAACGAAATAAAACACAAAAACTAAAATGAAAACAAATCGAAAAGAAAATAATAATTCCTATTATTATTAAAATATTAATGAAAACTATAATAGTATATCAGTGGTACTAAAATAACACAGATTGGCCACTAAAATAAACTTAAGTTTTCAATTCGCTTTTTCAAGTTATTGTATTTCAGTTCATGTTTATTTTATTTAAAGTAACGAAAAGGTTTTTTATGATTTTAGTTAGTTAACTATCATAACTCTGTTTTACACAAAACTATCATCTACTGGGTAATTTTAGTACACAATGTCAATAAAGTTACACTTCAGATCAAAAATAGCAACCATATTTCATTTGAACCTGTAGTCTAATAGCATTTTACATATAAAAGCATTATGAAAATGTAATTTCTTTACAGTTTATCACCATGTGCATTTCTCTGTGCATCAGGGAGCATCTTATAGACTTGTGTTTTAGTTAAAAGTGTCTTAATGATGGATTTATTTTAACTTTTGTCTTCTCAAGATGTTAACAGATGGACTGGAGTGGTGTGGATTATTGTGATGTTTTTATCAGCTGTTTGGACTCTCATTCTGACGGCACCCATTCACATCCATTGGTGAGAAAGTGATGGAATGACACATTTCTATAAATATGATGAAGAAACAAACTCATCTAGATCTTGGATGACCTAAGAGTAAGTCAATTTTCAACATATTTTCATTTTACTGACAACATGAGTGTATCAGACTATGTCAGTTGGTTTAAATTGAATATGTAATTCTGAAATCCATTTAATCTCTCTATAGACTATTTTTAAAGCAGGACCAGGAAAGTCAGCACTGAAACAGATCTATACGCTGTTATTCTGCAGGCGACAGCAAATGAGAAACATGTTCACCACCGGCACTTTGGACAAAGCAACAACTCTAGCTGGAAGCTGCAAGACATATCGATCTTGACAGCATGTCTCATGCGAGAAAGTAATGACAAAGTAGATTAAAAAGAATATCTTACAGATCTGCAAAGTCTGCAACGAAAAGTCATAAATCTCAAGCATTTCTCCTAGGCTTTATATCTCTGTACTCTTACTGTACGACAGCTATTGACTCATTTCCCTAAGCAAAACATCTGATGACACACAGCTGCAAACTCCATTTAGTCTCCTGAGCAATGAATGAAACCTCTGAGTGATAAAATCATCCTCTGGAAAGGCATCAGAGCAATCCATTTGTAACAAATATCTCAATCTTATAAACAGTGGATAAGCTGCACAATGAGCACATTTCATTATTATCAGCAGCACTTCAACATGTGAAACGATTAGAGCATTAGGGATATCGCAAGGCTTTTTAATTGGGCTTGAACTACAAAGATTTTAACCTCATTCTCTGTTCAACACAGGTGCCTAGCACCAGTTTGACGCCAGTGTTATTTTTAGTGTCATTACTGTTAGATACAAAGATAGAGATACTATTATAGTTTGTGTTAATATTTTTTATATTTTTTAGTTAACATTTAGGAATTTGTTTTGCATTTTTGTCATTTCTATTAGATTTTAAATATGTACACTACCACTCAAAAGATTTTTAATGTTTTTAAAGACATCTCTTCTGCTCACCAATCCTGCATTTATTTGTTCTAAAATACAGCAAAAACAGTAAAATTCTGAAATATTTTTACCATTTCAAATAACTGCTTTCTATTTGAATATGTTTTAAAATGTAATTTATTCCTGTGATCAAAGCTGAATTTTTAGCATCATTACTCCAGTCTTCAGTGTCACATGATCCTTCAGAAATCATTCTAATATGCTGATTTGCTGTTCAAAAACATTTATTATTATTATTATTATTGTTTTATAAACAGTTTTTCAGGTTCCTTTGATGAATTGACAATTCTGAAAAAAAGCCTTTATCTGAAATAGAAATATTTTGTAACATTATTAATGTCTTTATATCACTTTAGATCAATTTAAAGCATCCTTGTTAAATAAAAGTATTAATTTCTTTATTAATTATTAATTCAAAGAATCCTGAAAAAAAAATGTACTCAACTGTTTTAAATTTTGATGATATAATAATAATAATAATAATACATTTTTCTTGAACAGTAAATTAACATATTAGAATGCTTTCTGAAGGATCATGTGACACTGAAGACTGGAGTAATGATGTTGGAAATCCAGGTTTGATCACAGGAATAAAATATATTAAAATAGAAAACAGTTATTTTAAATAGTTAAAATATTTACTTTTTTTTTTGCTTTAAAAACATTAAAAATCTTTGATTTTTTTTTACTTTAGAACATTTTGATTCATTTTATTTCATTTTTATTTCAGGTTGAATTGTTTTCAGGACATTTATTTGAGCTATTTTATATATAATACCATTAAAAAATGGTATTGTTACTTTAAATAAAATAAACTTTAACTGAAATAAATACAAAATACAATAAAAACTACTTTGAAAACTACTTTAATCTAAATTATTTTATTTCAGCTAGCTGACAAGGTAACATGTTCATGCAGTCTAACTTAATGCAATAAAATAGCTAAAACTGAAATAAAAATGAACAAAAACTAAATAAAAAATAACAAAAACAAAAAACAAAAATGAAAATAAAAACAGAAAAAATTATTAATTTCTATTATTATCAATAAAAATAAAACTGACTGGTATAAATAACACTGATTGGCAACTAACTGAAATAAAATAAACTTAATGTTTTTCATTTTTATTTTAAGTAACAAAAATGTTTGTTTTTTATTGTTTTTGTTAGTTAACTATCATAACTCTGTTTTACACATACCCAAAAATACCCAAATATCCTGGTCTACTGTAATTTTAGTACATAATGTCAATAAAGTCACACTTAGAGCAAAAATAGCAACCATATTTCATTTGAACCTAGTCAAACAGCATTTTACATATAAAACCATTATGAAAATGACATTTCTGTACAGCACAGGCCTTTATTATAATTGTGTTTATCATCATGTGCATTGCTCTATGCATCAGGGAGCATCTATAACTGTAAACAACAGTGGCTGTGAGCACTTTCAACCCTTTATGCTTCATTTCTGCTGCTGTCTGTGTTTATTTTAGTCTAGTCTGGCCTGCTGATAAAGGCCTATATACGTTACATAATAGATCAGCATCATGCAAAAAATGTGATATATTAGTAGCATGAGATAATGACATAGCATTACACATGCAATTTTTAAACATAAGAAAATACTAAAAGAAAAATGCAAATATACATATATATAAGCTGTTTTAAAACATTTGCACCCAAATGCATGACATTAAACATATTATGCATGGAATTGCACATGCCGATGTGTGTAATAATGAATGCGGAAGGTGTTAATTTGTCACCTGATCTGTCTCCAGAATGAAACCGCACCGATCCGTCTTTATAAATCCTCACATGTCCCGCTTCTCCGGTACCAGCAGAGCCTCCGGACCCGTCCGAATCCTCCAGAAACGAGCGACAGCACTGGTAACACACAGCCCACGCCTGCTCCTCGTTGATGGGCAGCTTGTATAGATGTAAAATCTCATCCAGGGACAGATCGTCCTCATCCTCGCTGTCCATGATGGAACGCGCATCATCTTCATCCTCCTCCTCCTCTATCAGCTTGTGTCCGTCATCATCATCGTCTTCATCTCTCCTGCGAGCCATCGTCTCATCCTATCCAGCAGAGATGATAGGAGAGCTGGAGATCAAGCACCTGCGCTCGGTGTGATGATGATGGTGATGATGCTCACTGCTGATTCTGCATCACAAACGCCAAGAATGGCAAGCGAGGATGTAAAAGTGGGCGGAGCTAAAGGCTCCATGAATAAAGTCTCTCAGTATGCCTTTAGTAAAGTATAAATTATCTACTTTTGAATATCAAAGCAGCAAGGTGTCAGCGCTGGCCAGGATGGACCAATCAGAGTCGATTGTGGTCACGTTTTAAAATTTAAATTAAATAATACACATTTTTAAAATACAATTTATAATACACGTATAATCGCGTTACAATATAATAATATATTAAGCATATTCAATTATTATTAAAGTACTACATTTGAAATTTTAATCTTCAGCTTTAGCAATTTATCGCGAAGTCACGCGTTGCGTGTTACTTTTCTCAGCGCTGGCCTGGATGGACCAATCAGAGTTGAGTGTGGTCACGTTTTAACATTTAAAATACAATTTAAATAAAAATTATGATACACGTATAATCGCGATACAATACAATAATATAGTAAGCATATGCAATTATTATTAAAGTCCTATATTTGAAATTTTAATCTTCAGCTTTAGCAAATGATCGCGAAGTCACGCGTAGCGCGTTACTTTTCTCAGCGCTGGCCTGGATGGACCAATCAGAGTCGTTTGTGATATCAGGAACGTATTTTCACTAAATTAATTTATTCGGAATCTCTCGGGTGATTTTCATTTTTATGTCAGATAATAAATCCGTACAATTCATACATTTAATCGATTATACATTTTAGAGTATAAACATCTCCAGTAATATATAAAACGCCCTGAGAACTGAACGCTGCTCAATGAGGATTCGGTTTTTTGAGCCCTTAAGCGCTCCTTATGGAAAAAAAATAAACAGTATGACAACATTAAGAAATAACTGAAAGGAGTGACACACGTTTGATATTCTTTGAAATTTCACACCTTTTTGAAAATAAAATATAATATAAATAAAGTATAAATTCTGTAATATTCACTACCAGTCAAAAGTTTTTGGACAGTAAGATTTTTAATGTTTTTTTTTAAAGACGTCTCTTCTGCTCACCAAGCCTGCATTTATTTAATCCGAAGTGCAGCAAAAGCAGTAATATTGTGAAATATTTGTACTATTTGAAAGAACTGCTTTCTATTTGAATATATGCTAAAATGTAATTTATTCCTGTGATGTAAAATTGAATTTTCAGCATCATTACTCCAGTTTTCAGTGTCACGTGATCCTTCAGAAATCATACTAATATGCTGGTTTGCTGCTCAAGAAACATTTCTGATTATTATCAATGTTTAAAACAGTTGAGTAATTTTTATTCAGGATTCTATGTTGAATAGAAAGATCCAAAGATCAGCATCAAATTCTACTTAGCTGTTTTCAACAGTAAATCAGCATATTAGAATGATTTCTAAAGGATCACGTGACACTGAAGACTGGAGTAATGATGCTGAAAATTCAGCTTTGAAATCACATGAATAAATTACATTTTAAAATATATTCAAATAGGAAACAGGTACTTTACATAGTAAAAATATTTCAAAATTTTTACAGTTTTAGCTGTACTTTAGATCAAATAAATGCAGGCTAAAAACATTAAATATCTTACTGTGCAAAACATTTTGACTGGTAGTGTTCATGCTTACATTAAGTTGTTTCGAAAGCATTTTGCCATATTTAGGCATCACAGATTTCATCTTATATTCATCAGAAATAGTTTTTTTTCTTTCTATGCATGAAACTAATATTTTTAACAATGACTGCAGTCTTTATATGTGACCCTGGACCACAAAACTTAAGTAGCAGTCTTAAGTAGCATGGATATATTTATAGCAATAGCCAAAAATACAGTGTATGGATCAGTATCATCAATTTTTCTTTTATGACAAAAATCATTAGGATATTAAGTATGTTCCATGAAGATATATTGTAAATTTCCTACCGTAAATATATCAAAACTTAATTTTTGATTATGATATGCATTGCTACAGACTTTATTTGAACAACTTTAAAGGCGATTTTCTCAGTATTTAGATTTTTTTTGCACCCTCAAAATGTAAACAAACCATATATCAAAGGAAAGCTTATTTATTCGGCTTTCAGATTATATATAACATACAATAAATAAATAAAAACCTTATGACTGGTTTTGTATTCCAGCGTCACATTTATGATTTGTTTTGAGGAAAAAACACTAAATAAATCTGTAACGTTAACCTGAGGTGGCGTTAATTTGCCACCAGAGGGTGATATTACGCAACCATTTCTTAACATATTTTCTCAGTTAAGTAACTTTACCTGTTTACTGAATGTCAAACCGTCATTTGATGTCTAATGTAATATTTTTGGTGTAGTTTGACAGCGTCCTCCTCATCTTTGTCGACAGTTTATTCATAAATCAATGTCGCTGTTGCTCGGTAACCTTCCTTACACAAACATTTAAACACGCTTACGTAATTAATATTAATAAGCCACCCCGTTTTCCAAATTTGATTGGCTAATTCTCTAACTGACTCGATTTCAGCGAATCAGGCTCCGCTGCGTCACATTACGTATTTAATATTCATAAGCCCATCTTGGTTCTGCTCATGCGCAGTTTGAATTCAAGCTTCAAAACAATGGCGGCAGACGGTTTGACCATAACAGAGCAGTGGATCAGAGACAAACTCAACCTTCAACACAGTTGTTTAGGTAAAATATATTAGTTATATATTTTATATAGTCACTATTTGATTAACTAGTATTTGTAATTATTTGTTTTGCAGCGGATGTCCGATCATTAACTCTTCCAGGAACATATGAAGGGAAAATCTGTCATTTAGGAACATCCCTGAAGAACTTTGTTCGTCTGAAATCACTGGATCTCTCGCATAATGCACTGGTTACAGTTCAGGTAAAAACAAAATCAACATTTATTTATATTAATATAGACTACAGATCTAATTATACATTTGCTTTGTCATACACTACCAGTCAAAAGTTTTTGAACTGTAAGATTTTCAGTTTAAAAAACAACCCCCCCCCCCCCCCCAAAAAAAAGTCTTTTCTGCTTACCAAGCCCGCATTTATTTGATCCAAAATACAGCAAAAAATTGTAAAATATTTTTTACTATTAATAAAAGCTGTTTTCTATGGTAATATCTGTTAAAATGTAATTTATTTTTTTGATCAAAGCTGGATTTTCAGCATCATTACTCCAGTCTTCAGTGTCACATGGTCCTTCAGAAATCATTCTAATATACTGATTTGTTGCTCAAAAACATTTTTTATTATGATTGGCTTAAAAAACGTTATTGTTACTTGAAATAAAATAAATTTTAACTGAAAAAAAAAACTACTTTGAAAACTATTTTATTCTAAATTATTTTATATCATCACAAGGCAACATGTTTATGTAGTCTAACTTAATGCAATAAAATAGCTAAAACTGAAATAAAAATGAATAAAAAATAAAATTAAAATAAAAACTTGAAAAAGTTCTATTATTATTAATAAAATATTAATTAATTAATTAATTAAAACTATAATAGTAAATCAGTGATATAAAATCCATTGATTGGCAACTGGCTTAATTTTTTTTAAGTAACAGATTTTTGTATTTATTGTTTTTGTTAGTTAACGATCATATCTCATACCTTTTAATTTTTTTAGTACATAATATCAATATAATGCTGTTTTCTATGTGAATATCTCTTAAAATGTAATTTATTTGTTTTGATTAAAGCTGAATTTTCAGTCTTCAGTGTCACATGGTCCTTCAGAAATCATTCTAATATTCTGATTTGTTGCTAAAAAAAACATTTTTTATTATGATTATGTTGAAAACAGCTGAGTAGATTTTTGTCAGGATTCTGTGATGAATAGAAAGATCAGCATTTATCTGAAATGAAAAGCTTTTTGTTTTATACACTATACCATTCAAAAGTTTTTTTTATTTTTTTGGAAAAGTTATTACTTTTATTTAGCAAGGGTGCCTTAAATTGATCAAAAGTGATGATTTATAATGATACAAAACATTTTTATTTCTGAAAAAAATTATACTCCGCTGTTTTCAGCATAATCAAAAAAAAAAAAGAATTTTGAGCAGCAAATCAGAATATTAGAATGATTTCTGAAGGATCATGTGACTGTAGTAATGATGCTAAAAATTCAGCTTTGATCACAGAAATAAATTACATTTTAAAATGTATTCACATATAAAGCAGTGATTTTAAATAGTAAAAATATTTCACAATATTACTGCTTTTGCTGTACTTTGGATCAAATAAATGCAGGTTTGGTGAGCAGAAGAGACTTACTGTTCAAAAACTTTTGACTGGAAGTGTATCTAGAATATTCATGAGATTATAGTTGACTGTGCATCTGTACATTTACACTGTTTGTAGGGGATTGAGCATTTGGAAATGCTGGAGAGACTGAATCTCTACTATAACAGACTGGCGTCTCTGCAGGACGTCTTTTCCCTCCACAAGCTGCAGAATTTAAAGGAACTGGACTTACGGCTCAATCCTGTGGTTAAGAAACACCCACATTACCGTTTGTACCTGGTCCATGCAATGACCAAACTCAGAAAGCTTGGTACATACTTTGTCCTCTGTCTCTTTCTCTCTGTTGTTGTGATGTTCAGATCAAACTATCAGTGTTTTAAATGTGAAAATGTTGTTTATTTGGTCTCTGTTGTAGATGACTGTCCCGTGCGAGACAGAGAAAGAAAGGCGGCTCTCATGCATTTCTCATCGGAGGCAAATCTAGACACAAATCATAAGAAACATGCTTTAATTCAAGACACAACACACAGGTAATGAGCTCATAAGAAGTGTTATTGTTAACCAAAACTATTGAATGTTTGTTTGTTAATTAAAATATAAGATTCAAATTGGAAACTTTAAAAATGTGAAATGTTGTAAAACAAATAAAAATAAAGCTATATAGAAATATCTATAAAGTAGAACAAAATTCTATATATAATTTTTAAATGTAATTAAAAACGCCTCTTTAGTCTGGCTTTATGCTTTGGTTTTTAATCACTATTAATTGTCTATTTTATATTTTTTACTTTTCAATTGTTGATTTTCTTTTCTATTGTTAATCTATAATCTTTATATATCTTTATCTTTAATCTGATTTTATTATTTGTTATTCTAATTTTAGTGTCTATTGCTTGTTTGTGCCTGGAAGGCACTTTAGAAACATTTGACTTGAATTAAAATGCAAACTCAACTAAATATGAATAGATACTATAGAAGTATATATAATACTAAATGAACCCTGCTTAAGTTAAAGTCACATAGTCTTTCAGTGTGGTTTTCAGAAGTCAAATAAAAATAGAGCTAAAAAATAATATTGTAATTTTTCAAATTTAATTAAAAACACACCTCTTTAGTCTTTTGTTTTTATCACTATTAATTGTCTATTTTATTTTTTTAACTTTTCAGATGTTATTGTTATAATCTATTTATTTGTTTTATTTTTTATTTTGGTGTCAATTGCTTGTTGTTTCCTGTAAAGCACTTTGAACTGCATTGATGAGTTTAGAAAAGTGCTTTATAAATGCAGTTTTTAATTGATGGATTGGTAATTAAAATGGAATTTTACTAAAATGAAAATGCAATCTGAACTAAATATGAATAGACACTATAGAAGTATATGTATAATACTAAATGAACCCTGCTTATAAGTTGAAGTCACATGGTTTTTCAGTGTGGTTTTCAGAAGTCATTGTCGTTTTGCATTTAGAAAATCCTTTCGAATCTGATATCATACATTTAATCAGTTTTGTAAAAGTTCACCAAAACAAAATAAGGTTAATTCATTATTTAAATTCATTCAACATATATAAATGCTGTAATGAATATACACTATACATTTTTAATGTTTTTTTTAAAGAAGTCTCTTCTGCTCATCAAGCCTGCATTTATTTGATCCAAATTACAGCAAAAACAGTAAAAATGTGAAATATTTTAAACATTTTAAAATCTAATAAAAAACACCTTTTCAGTCTGGCTTTATGCTTTTGTGTTTATCACTATTAATTGTCTATTTTATATTTTTTACTTTTCAAATGTTATAATCTATTAATGGTTTATTTTTGATTTGTTATTCTAATTTTAGTGTCAATTGCTTGTTTGTGCCTAAAAAGCAGATTGAACTGAGTTTTATAAATGCAGTTTTTAATCGATAGTTTGGTAATTAAAATGGAATTTTACTTAAATTAAAATGCAATCTGAATAAAACAATAGATACTATAGAAGTATTTGTATAATACTAAATGAACCCTGCTTATAAGTTAAAATCAAAGAGTTTGTGGTTTTCAGAGGTCATTGATTGTCGTCACTGTTTTGCAGAAGTAGTGAGCTCAGAATAACAGCGTTGCAGAAGATGATGAAGACGCTCTCGCTTTTAGACGGGAACGAGGAAGCTGCGCTTAATGATGTTTCTAGAAAGACCTGGAATAGCAAGAAACCTGAAACCATCTCCGTCCGCTCTGAGAACGAGCGCAGCCCTCGTCTATTACAGGGTAAAACACACTCTCTCTGACTCAAAGACAAACACTATATATTGCAAAAACATAATCAATATTCAATAACACAGTCATACAGATAAATGCATAACACTTGTATACCATATTTGTGACCTTGAAGCACAAAACCAGTCGTAAGTAGCACAGGTTTATTTGTAGCAACTGCAGGGTCAAAAAAAAAAAATGTAATGCCAAAAATCATTAGGATATTAAGTAAAGATCATGTTTGATGTAGATGTTTTGTTAATTTCCTAGTATAAATATATCCAAACTTAATTTTTGATTAGTAATATGCATTGCTAAGAACTTCATTTGGACAACTTTAAAGGCCATTTCCTCAGTATTTAGATATTTTTTTGCACCCTCAGATTCCAGATTTTCAAATAGTTGGATCTCAGCCAAATATTGCCCTGTTCTAACAAACATACATCAATGGAAAGCCTATTTATTCAGAAATAAATGACTGGTTGATGAATGGTTTTTTGGTCCAGGGTCACATTGAATAATACATGAGAAATATTAGACTTGTGAAATGTTTGTAATTGTTTTTCTTTCTTTTTGTATTTAGAAAATCCTTTTGAGTCTGATATCATACATTTAATCAATGGTCCTGAGTGTGAAAGTTCGCCAAAACAAAATAAGGTTCATTTATTATATAAATTCATTCATCATATATAAATGCTGTGATAATAATAAAATGTGTGTTTTTTTTAAACGTCTGTCTTGCTCACCAGGCCTGCATTTATTGGATCCAAAGTAGGGTTGCAAAGGGGTGGAAAACGTCTGGTAAATTTCCAAAAACTTTCCAAAAATTCCTGAAAAAATAAAAAGATTTCCTGGACAGTCTCCAAAATGTCTGGAATGTTTCTGAAATTTACTGGGAATTTTTCACCTTTTTGCAACCCTAATCTAAGGTACAGCAAAAATGTTGAAATATTTTTACTATTTGAAATAACCGTTTTCTATTTGAATACATTTAAAAATGTAATTTATTTCTGTGATTTCAGAGCTGAATTTTTAGCATCATTACTCCAGTCACACAATCCTTCAGAAATCATTCTAATATTCAAATTTGCTGCTCAAACACCATTTATTATTACTATGTTGAAAACAGCTGAGTAGAATTTTATTCAGGTTTCTTTGATGAATAGAGTCTTTTGTAACATTTATAAAATCACTTTGATCAATTTAAACCATCTTTGCTAAATTAAAGTATTTATTTCTATAATACTTAAAAATATATACTGACTCCAAGCTTTTGAATGGTATAGTGTATATAATGTTACAAAATGTTTTTATTTCAGAAAAATGCTGATCTTTGGATCGTTCTATTCATCACAGAATTTAGAAAAATGTTTTAAATATTGATAAGAATAATAAAAAATTAAAATATTAGAATGATTTCTGAAGGATCATGTGACACTGAAGACTGCAGTAATGATGCTGAAAATGCAGATTTGATCACAGGAATAAATAAAAATGTAAAATATATTCAAACAGAAAGCAGTTTTTTAAAATAGTAAAAATATTTTACAATATTACTGCTTTTGCTGTACGTTGGATCAAATCAATACAGGCTTGGTGAGCAGAAAACACTTCTTTAAAAACATTTGACTGGTAGTGTATATAAAAATTAATTAATTAATTAATTATATGCATATATTGTAACACAATTAACATTTTAATAATTGTCATGTAGGCATCTGTTCCCAAGAGCTCACATGATAAAAAAGGTGAATATTTTAGTTTTTCCACTTTTGTCTCTCATTTAGTTGTATAAGTGATGCTAACCTGCTGTTTAACAGTACCTTCAACCTTATATCTACTCAGTATTGCTGTGGAATAATTAGATTTGCCTGATTTACTCCATTAGAGGCTCACGTTGGTTCTCAGAGAGTGACGTTTGTGAGCCCCATCGTGGAGAGCCGTCATTCAGTCAGGAGGAGCCTGAATTACTCTACAGTTCGAGGAGAAAGCGTCTTCACACCACATCCTGCACACATGAGATCTGATTCACACGGTACTTCCACACTATTCCCTTCTCAGTTCATTAAATAATCTTAAACTAGTCTAATCATGGCATTGCATATTATGAATATTGGCAGCTCTGTGATGAACTGCTTTTGTCAGCATTTTCCAAATGCATAAATGTGACCCTGGACCACAAAACCAGTCATAAGGTTAAATTTTACAAAACTGAGATGTATACATCACATGAAAGCTCAATATATAAGCTTTCTGTTGATATATGGTTTGTTAAGATAGGACAATATTTGTCTGAGATACATCTATTTGAAAATCTGAAATCTAAGGGTGCAAAAAAATCAAAATACTGAGAAAATCACCTTTAAAGTTGTCCAAATTAAGTTCTTAACAATGCATATTACTAATCAAAAATTACATTTTGATATATGTTTACAGTAGGAATTTTACAAAAAATCTTCATGGAACATGATCTTTACTTAATTTCCTAATGATTTTTGGCATAAAAGAAAAATCAATAATTTTGACCCATACTATGTATTTTTGGCTATTGCTACAAATATACCCCAGCGACTTAAGACTGGTTTTGTGCTCCAGGGTCACAAATATAAATGCGAAAAGAAATAATGCATTTTTGTTGTTGTTGTTGTTGTTTCAGAGGATGATTGCACAGCCATTAAATGGCAAAACCAGCTTCAAGACAGAGCAAACCCAGTCCTGCATCCTCCCAGATTAACTTACCGGATCACAGCAACCTCAGACAGAAGCTCAGCGGCGTCAGAGAGAAAACACAAACCACAAAAGGTTTGTTGGGTGCAAACTCAAACTAGTGTTGCACAATGTACTGCTACTAAAAAGGTATCGCAATACCCTGCTTTAGAAAATGGTACAGTTCTGCATTTTACTAGTACTGGTATTTTAAGAAAGCATTTTGAAACTGTTTATTTTGGGTCCTGTAACTTTTAAGAAATTGGTTTTAAATTTTGTACGTTTCATATTTTCAGTTAATTAGACATGCTTTTTGATTCATATTTTTTAATGTAACCATTAAAATAAAGTCTAGAAAAATTCAAAACGGTGATAAACGGAATCAAATTGAATTAAAATGTATTTGGAAAAAATAAAACGGAATTTGGGAATAAAACAATTTTTAAAAGAAATATTACTCGATGTAATGATAGTACTACTATTACTAATAAAATATTATTAAAACTATAGTTACCAGAATTTATTTACGGGAAATTTGTAAATACACAAGACAGAATTTCTGGAAAAAAAAAAAATAATAATAATAATTCTTTATAAAATCTAATTAATCTTTATCAATTAATCAGACATGCTTTTGATTATTAAAATTTAATGAAACTATTAAAATGGAATGCAGTGAAATTAATTTAATAGAAAACAGATTTAAGGAATTTGATAAAATACAAAATAAAACTGAATTTGACAAAAATAATAAAACGTATTTTATATGTAATTTTTGTTAAACTTTTAGGAAACGGCTTTTAAATGATGTTCGTTTTATGATTCCAATTAATTAGACATGCTTTTTGATTACTATTTTTTAATGTAACCGTTGAAATAGAGTCTAGAAAAATTCAAAACGGAAAAACAGAATCTAGAAAAATTCAAATGTATTTGGAAAAAAATAAAACGGATTTTGGGAATAAAACAAATTTTAAAAGAAATATTACTTGATGTAATGATAGTACAACTACTAATAGTAAAATATTATTAAAACTATATGTACCAAAATTAATTCACAAGAAATTTGTTAATGCACAAAAAAAAAAGAAATAAATAATTCTTTATAAAATCTAATTCATCGTTATCAATTAACTAGACATGCTGTTAATTATTAAAATTTACTGAAACTATTAAAATGGAATGCAGAAAATTAATAGAAAAGATTCATCAAACTGAATTTGAGAAAAATAATAAAACGTATTTTATATGTAGTTTTAGTTAAACTTTTAGGAAACTGCTTTTAAATCATGTTTCATAATTTCAATTAATTAGACATTAATATTTTTTTAATGTAACCATTATTTTTGGGCAGGTATTGTATCAGAGTCAAAATTTTGGTATCTTGACGAGCACCACCTCAGACACAAACAGAACTTCTTTATCTGATCGCATGCTTTTTCATTGATCTGAATCAGGGTGCCTACAGGAAGCCCATGGAGTTGCTCCTCAGCATGATGGAGGAGCTCTGGTCTGGGAAGAAGGACAGTCAACAAAACCGAACGTTCCTCAGTAAGTCATTCTCTCCATAACAACAATCCATTACTATTGATGTAGTCCCGCTAATTAAGTGCTTTCTATCCCAGTGAAGATGGTTCAGATCCTCAGCATGATGGAGCAGGATGTCGTAAGTGGAGAACAGGAGGTCCGAACTCTGAAAGAGATGCTCAAAGCCATGAAAACAAGGACTGAGTTGGAGGAAAAACAACATCAGACTGAGACTGAAAATCTGAAAGATAAGCTTCAGCAGACGCAAGAGTCCATCGTAAGATCATTTCAATCAAAGACTTTTTGGACTAGTTCATTATTAGCTCATTATGAAAAGCCCATGTTCATATTTGTGTGGCATCTTCCAATTTTTTCATCATATGACTTCAACAGTCGTTCTTCAATGTATAATAACTTTTGAACCGTTAATCCAATTTAAATGCTTTAAAAAGTCTTGTAAAGCACAGAGTCTACACTTTTACTCTCAGATGCTCTGCAGTGAGCGAGATGCGTCATCATCACACTTCCTCAGCACAGATTCGTCAGATCAAACTAGGGATGCACCAAATATTCGACCACCGAAAATTTTCGGCTGAAAACTGCATTTTCAGTAGCTTTCAGTGAGTGAAAAACAATGGCTTTACGTTGGTGTTACGTCGCAATATTTTAAAGATATGTCTTTTCTATATACTGTATTTTTATTAATATTTATGTTTTAAACCATGGAGGTGAGCCAATGGATATCACACAAGCAACGTGAAAACTGCGCAATATGTTAAAGTGAAAGTAAAAACTGACAGTGCTTTCCGCATCTGACGTGTATTCTCTCTGAGACAATGAGACACGATTATACTTCATATGCTGATATTAATTTAGTTCCCTAATATTCGTCTTGTGCCCCGAACATGGTGGGAAAAAAATTAAAAGAAACGTGTTTTGTGTAAGGTTTGTTTTTGAAAGTCGGTTCTTGAAATAAAGCGAAATAAAGCTCTTAATTTTCATTGATGACTGCAGTTTTATTTAGGGGCTAAGAAAGTCTTAATTATGATTTCAGGTGGTCTTAAATGTGGGGACTGAAAGACAAGAATTGCAATGAAACGAAAGGCTATCCATTCAATAAATATGAGCGCTGCGCTGCTTTGTGTACTAGCATTCTGACAGCGCCTCCTGCTGGAAGAGAAAAAGAGTTGTAAATGTGAACTGATGGATCCACAAGATAATGTGTTATAAAAATTTAAACAATTAAACAATTTAAACATATACATATATGTATTATTTAAGTAATATAATAGTTGATTGAAAAATATTGTTTAAATTAATATAATTGATTTATTCTTTGAAACTTTAATATTAATTTATGCAATTGCAATGCCTTGATTTAAGTAAGATTAGTACACAGTCATAGTCATAAATGCAATGGTACTAATAATTGCCATAATTCTTTCGTGTTTCGGTTTTCGGCCTTGGTTTCGGCCAAGAATTTTCATTTCGGTGCATCCCTAGATCAAACCACTGCGTTTGGGTCCTCTGAGCCAAACAGGAACGATTGTTGATGCTTAGTCCCACCCCTGTGCTCAGATTGGTTCAAACTGCCATCTATTTAACCAATAAACATAGGTTTTGGTCTTTTGAACCACCAATTAGCATGTTTCTTTGGAAATCTGAACAAACGCAAAGTGCATTTTGCGTGCATGAAAACAAACACAAAATAAGACATTTGCATGACAGCATTCTTTGAAAAAGCACGGAAATACTCGACAGAGCCCTTTGACATAACACACACCAAAAACGAGGATGAAACAGCAGTACATATCAGATAAAGCACTGGAATTTAGGTTTTCGCAATGAAAGGCGGTGTCCCAGTAAAATAGATTCAGATGCAGACTACAGCCTGTGTATCTACAGTGCCTTGCAAAAGTATTCATACCCCTTCATTTTTCCACATTTTGTTTCGTTGCAGCATTACGTTAAACTGCATCAATTTACACGCCATGCACCATAATGACAAAGCACAAAACAGGTTTGTAACAACTTTGCAAATTTATTAGAAATAAAAAAACTGAAAAGATCCCGTTGCATAAGTATTCATACCTTTTTCTGGGACACTTGACATTTAGCTCAGGAGCATTCATATTTCTTCTAGATGTTACTACACTTGGAGTGGAGTTAAATCAAATTCATTTGAATGAGTCTGATTTAGAAAGGCACACACCTCTCAAATCTGGTTTTTGCTTTGTCATTATTATGGTGTATGGAGTGTAAATTGATGTGGGGAAAAACTAGTTTAAAGCAGTTTAATATAATGCTGCAACAAACAAAATGTGAATAAAATGAAGGGGTATGAATACTTTTGCAAGGCGCTGTATCTATTTGGTTGTGATAACTAATTCTTATAAAGATTTGCACCT
This sequence comes from Garra rufa, assembly GCF_049309525.1. NCBI lineage: Eukaryota > Metazoa > Chordata > Actinopteri > Cypriniformes > Cyprinidae > Garra > Garra rufa. The sequence continues at coordinate 2,791,585 of NC_133369.1, read as the reverse complement.
TTTTTCTGTTGCACTTGGTATATTTCTCTCTCATTTTCTGTGTAGTTTGTGAATAATTTGGACTGTTTATATTTTTGTTGCACAAGACAATTTGTGCAGTTGTTTTCACTACTTCCTACACTGTTTGTGTTTATTGTTCACACTCAGATTAAGAATATATTTATCTGAAAAAGTCACTTTTTTTACTGTGTTTTGCTATAATAACACAGTTTCTACTGTGACTTTAATCCTGAAGTGTTTTTGGACAGGTCTATGCACTGTAAAAAGTTTTCACCAGATTCAACTTAAAAACCTAAGTTCAGCAGCTTTAAGTTAAATCAGCATAAAACTACAAGTCATTTTAACTAATTACAATAAAAACGAGTTGATTTAACTTGTGAGTTTAAATGACTTGCGTTGATTTAACTTACAATCTTAAGGCAGCTGCTAAACTTAAGTTAAGTTGAAACTGGTGAATATTTTTTTACAGTGTATAAATTATATGCAACTGAGGCAATGCATAGTAAAACTAGGCATCATCTGCTCATATATGGCTATTTTGAGTTTTGCAAGTCTACAAAATTACGCAAATCCTGCTTTTTGAGCATAACCAGACTTAGGATAAAATCTATGCCAAGTTTGCTGTTTTTTTTTGTCCTTTCTTTCCACTTTGGAAGTAAATAACCACAAGAGCTTCCATATTTTATCTTTCATACGTCACACAGACAAGTTAAATGCGTTGGCAGTGATGTCTTCTGTTGTCTTTAATACAGGAAGCACTTAATGAGCAGCTGAAGAATGTGTTGGAGGAGAACGTGTCTTTACAGAAACAGCTGATCAAAGCAGAAAACAAACTGCTGTCGTCTCGACTGAAGAAGATGCCAAACATGCGGGACAGAGGTCAGTGTCTCAACACTCAGAGATTCTCAGAATGAAAGTGGATGAAATAAAACAGGGTTGGTAATGTTTGTGCTGGTGGATTTTTAGGACAGCAGACGGTCCCTGAGGAGATGAACGTGAAAAAACAAACATTTCAGGACGGAAATGAAGCGAATGAGCAGTTTGAGAGCTACAAGTAGGTCTCAAAATGGTCCGAATGCTAAACAACTATAAAACCCTCCAGCTTTTGTGTTGATTTTGTCTTTTTTGCAGGTGTTTGATTGCCAGAAATGAGCGTTTGCTGCAGCAGCTGGAAGCAGCTCTGAAGAACTGATCGCTGCAAATGAAGAACATCTAGTTTTAATTTTTATAAATCTGCATTTTAAAAGATGACGTATATAGTCATCCCTTGTATGTAAATGCCTTTTGTTTTTTTATACATTCTCTGTGTAAAGCAGCATTTGTTCAGTTTATTTCTACATCTGAGAATCAATTACATATTCACGTCTTGACAGGGTTCATACAGATACTGTAAAATGAAAATTCCAGGACTTTAAGCACTACTTCAGATTCTACAAAAAGAGAAATAGATATATAAAAATATACTAATAAAACGAAATACAATTATTCGCAATTGACACTCCGAAGTTCTGTTCTAAATCAAAAGATTTGCGATTCACACTCGGAAGTTCCGATACAAATGAAATGACTCGCGATCCATGCTCCGAAGTTCTGATCTTAATCAAATGATTTGCAAATGATTCGCAATCCACCCTTCAAAGTTCCAGTCTAAAGCAAATGATTCGCAATCTGAAGTTCCGAACTAATGCAAATGATTCGTGATCCACGCTCCGAAGTTCCAGTCTAAAGCAAATGATTTGCAATCTAAAGTTCCAATCATAATCCAATTACTTGCGATCCACGCTCCGAAGTTCCGATCTAAAGAAAAACATTTGCGAACCTGTTCTGAAGTTCCAATCAAAATAAAATGATTCATGCTCCAAAGTTCCGATCTAAAGCAAAAAATTTACAATCCACACTCTGAAGTTCTGAACTAAAGCAAATGATTTGCACTCCGAAGTTCCAATCTAAATCAAATGATTCGTGATCCACACTCAGAAGTCCTAACCGAAATCAAAAGATTCACGAACCCTAAGTTCCGATCTAAAAGCAAATGATTTGCGATTCACACTCTAAAGTACCGATCTAAAGAAAAACATTTGCAAACCTGCTCTGAAGTTCCAAATTTAAACAAAATAATTCACGCTCCAAAGTTCTGATCTAAAGCAAAACATTCACGATCTATGCTCTGAAGTTCCAGTCTAAAGCAAATGATTCACAATCTGAAGTTCCGAACTAATGCAAATGATTCGTGATCCACACTCAGAAGTCCTAACCGAAATCAAAAGATTCACGAACCCGCTCCTAAGTTCCGATCTAAAAGCAAATGATTTGCAATCTAAAGTTCCAATCAAAATCAAATGTCTTGCGATCCACGCTCCGAAGTTCCGATCTAAAGAAAATCATTTGCAAACCTGTTCTGAAGTTCCAAATTTAAACAAAATAATTCACGCTCCGAAGTTCCAATCTAAATCAAATGATTCGTGATCCACACTCAGAAGTCCTAACCGAAATCAAAAGATTCACGAACCCTAAGTTCCGATCTAAAAGCAAATGATTTGTGATTCACACTCTAAAGTACCGATCTAAAGAAAAACATTTGCAAACCTGCTCTGAAGTTCCAAATTTAAACAAAATAATTCACGCTCCAAAGTTCTGATCTAAAGCAAAACATTCACGATCTATGCTCTGAAGTTCCAGTCTAAAGCAAATGATTCACAATCTGAAGTTCCGAACTAATGCAAATGATTCATGATCCACACTCAGAAGTCCTAACCGAAATCAAAAGATTCACAATCCCGCTCCTAAGTTCCGATCTAAATCAAATGATTTGTGATCCACACTCAGAAGTCCTAACCGAAATCAAAAGATTCACGAACCCGCTCCTAAGTTCCGATCTAAAAGCAAATGATTTGCAATCTAAAGTAAATGATTTGCAATCTAAAGTTCCAATCAAAATCAAATGTCTTGCGATCCACGCTCCGAAGTACCGATCTAAAGAAAAACATTTGCAAACCTGTTCTGAAGTTCCAAATTTAAACAAAATAATTCACGCTCCAGAGTTCCAATCTAAATCAAATGATTCGTGATCCACACTCAGAAGTCCTAACCGAAATCAAAAGATTCACAATCCCGCTCCTAAGTTCCGATCTAAAGCAAACGATTCACGATGCACACTCAAAAGTTCCGATCTAAAGAAAAACATTTGCAAACCTGCTCTGAAGTTCCAAATTTAAACAGAATGCTCCTTAGTTTCAATCTAAAGCAAATGATTCGCGATCTGAAGTTCCGATCTAAATCAAATGACTCGTGATCCATGCTCCGAAGTGAAGCAAATGATTCGCAATCCCCACTCCGGAGTTCCAATCTAAAGCAAATGAATCAAATGATTCACCATCCGTGCTCTGAAGTTCTGATCAAAATAAAATGATTCGCAATCCACGCTCCAAAGTTCTGATCTTAAATGATTCACAATCCACACTCCGTTCCAATCTAAATCAAATGATTCACAATCCACGCTCCGAAGTTCTGATGTGAAGCAAATTATTCACAATCCCCGCTCCAAAGTTCCGATCAATATAAAATGATTCGTAATCCACACTCCTAAATTCTGATCTTAATCAACTGATTCGCGATCCACGCTCCTTAGTTCTAATCTAAAGCAAATGATTTGCGATCCGAAGGTCCGATCTTAATCAAATGACTCATGCGAACCATCATTTCAGATCAGGACTCGGAGCGAATCATTTGATTTAGACCGGGACTTGATGATTGGAAATGATTCGCCATTAGACTGAAGCGTTTCGAAACAGCGAATCATTTTGCGACGCCGTGGTTTAACTGATTCGGAATTTCGATTGAAGAAATGTAAGATTAAATGGCTCTTTTAATTCGATCTAGTTTTTGCTGGTGACTCTCTTGAAATGCATGGTTGAAGTCACAAGTTTGAATCAACCGGAGCGGTTCCAGCAAAATGAAAATCATCTGTTCCACTTTTCACTTCTTCAGCCATGTTTACACGACACCATCAGTACTACTACTAGCTTAGCTCAGTTGTTTTCTGACATTAACTGAAATAAGCCAAAAAGGTGATGTTTTTTTTGCGTGAATTTTGCATGAAAAGATGTGTGCTTTTCGACAAAATTAAACACTTATTTCATAGATGCATTGTCTTGCAATAATTCGACCCCTTTAAAGCATCTCTTCAGGAATATTTAATCAAAAAAGTCAAATTAAAGTACTTTAAGCACCTTGTGCAAATTTGCTTGTTTCCAGTACAAATATCTGAACATCCTTAAATCAAGATACTTGTACTTGAAATGCAAAATGATAATAGTTGAAGTCTTGTTTTTTGAGAAACTGAACAAAATTAAATGAGTTTTGCTCAAAACAAGAACAAGGAATAATAGACACCATTCATTTTGCTATTTAATGTATCTTCATTAAGGAAAGTTTTCAATTTGGTCCTTAAATTCACCAGTTTCCATGTGACAACTAGCCCCGATCTCCACTACTGCACAACACAATCGTTTGAGTCTTCATGTGCATTGGAAATAAACGAGAACCAGGCAGTTCGTTTTTTATTCAATACAATGCTACAAAACACTGACACGTTAAAATCGTTTTACCATCACCATGTGACATGCATATCAGGATACTGAAGAACATTAAAAAACATTATTTAAAAAAGAAGACACTGTTCCTCATAACAGATGGTTAACAGTATTTGGCATTAAGCACACGAAACATATTAAATATGACAACATATATTCTCATTTGTGGTTTGTTAATCATAAATATGAGTCACTTTCTGCAGGAGAGCTTGACATTTATAATCCGTAGCCACTTTCCATATCTGAAAATAGATGTTCTGTAGAAGAATATGTCTGTACACTCTCACTTCCCCCTTCTTCGCTCCATAGACATGGACAATTTCATCTATTACAAAGTTCAGGGTTCCCACATCACATAAAATACACTCATAAAATCTTAAAAGTTCTTTAAACATTTTTAAAAATGTGCAGCTGATTTATGAGCGAATCATTTTTAAGAGTCGATTCTTTTCAGTGAATCAGTGATTCACAAATCAGTTTATAACATACAAATGTTAAGGAAAAAATTCTCAAAAGTGTATATAATGAATATAAATTGTACTCTTTTAAAATATTAAATTAGCTAAATAGTGCATTTGCATTGAGTTAAACTTGTTTGCAAGCTATAAAGTGGTCTAAGTTAGTTCTTCTGAGTGAATCAGTGATTCACGAATCAGTTTGAATGATTCCTTAGTGATCATTTTTAAAGATTCACAAGCCACTGGAAATATCTTGGAAAGTCAGTGAAATTGATTGCTGAGAAGTGTGGGAACCCTGAAGGTCGGATCTTGTCCAGTGTGTTCAGATGGCAGTGCGTTTATAAATAAATCTGAACACTAGTCACGGTAAAGGGAATGTATTCATTTAGACGTATGCCATGCCAGCGTTAGTTACAGCATGTCACTTCTCTTGTAAACATTGTTCTGTAGGCAGAAACACTGCACGTACTTAAAAAAACAGCAAAGTGCCTTAATAATGACATGTTCAATAGAACAACAGTGCTTTTCAAACTTAAACCACAGAAGAAAACCTTTTAATATTTTCATTCGCAGTTTGATCTATTGCTGATAAACAGGCCCAGGCAAAATCTGCAGACTGCGTAATGGATTTTAATAAGATAAATGTGCTAATAATATAACTTCATTGAGCGCTGCAGACTCTGTGTGGGTCTATTTAGGTGTTAAAATCATTAATAACTTCTGCCAACGATATTGTTTTTGTCAGGTTTGGCCAAAGCTTTTAGTTCAGATGCACGGAGGAGTTTTGTAAAGAATTGTTTCAGTCATGTTTCTGCTGGTTTGACATTATACGCTCTATATTGAGGTCAGATATTAATCAGATATCGTTTGGGATGCAGAGCAAACAGGGAAATTTGCTGATGGTGTTTCCTTGTACATAATAGGTAATCATTCCACAATTAACACACACAGGCAGTGTTTCATATTATGCCATTATAGCATTAAAACGTCAAAAAACATCAACCAAACTACTAGATATACAATCTTGAGCGCCAGCAGTCAGTTCTTTATGAAGCAAACAATAATTTATAATGGCTGGACGTCTGTATTCGGTTTTTATAAGTTATATATGAAATGCAAACTAAATCAGTAGATTTCTTCGAGTTTAAAATCTAGGTTTAGGTAAGATATGAATGCATTCAAATTAATTTACCAAAAAATGAAAATTGGCTAAAAATGTAGTCACACTCAGGTCAAGAAAGATGTAGATGAGTTTGTTTCTTCATCAGATTTGGAGAAATGTAGCATTCTCACCAATTGATCCACTGCAGTGAATGGGTGCCGTCAGAATGAGAGTCTAAACAGCTGATAAAAACATCACAATAATTCATAAGTAATCCACACCACTCCAGTCCATCAGTTAATGTCTTGAGAAGACAAAAGCTGAAACAAATCCATCATTGAAATATCCATAATCCAAAATAACGCTTCTGTGGTCTGGTCTGAATCAAGACAGAAATCTGCACGGATAAAGCACTGTTTACAAGCCAAAACAAAACAAATATGTGACTGGATTTTGATGTGAGAGACAACAAGAGATGGACTTTTATCACTGGAGGAAGCATTATTATGGATTATGGACTCGTATTTTAGTTAAAAATGTCTTAATAATGGATTTGTTTTCTTACAAACATGCATCTTTTGGCTTCATAAGATGTTAACTGATGGACTGGAGTGGTGTGGATTAATTGTGGATTATTGTGATGTTTTTATCAGCTGTTTGGACTCTCATTCTGACGGCACCCATTCACATCCATTGGTGAGCAAGTGATGGAATGACACATTTCCCCAAACTCACAAACTCATTCTAATCTTGGATGACCTGAGAAAGAGCACATTTTTAGCACATTTTCATTTTTGGGTGAACTATTCTATTATATTATGCATAATTTATATTAAGACAAATACATTTTAATATATTTTATCTTAGGCCTGAAACATACTCTACAAGCATGATATTTGTCAAATGTCAAGGTCATGGGTTTGATTCCCAGGCAATGCATGAACTAATCAAATTTGGACCTGAAATGCAATGCAAGTTGCTTTGGATAAAAGCATCTGCCACATGCATTAAAATATAAATGGAAATGGAAAATGTACAATCTCAGTATTGTGTGTTGCAGTGAATGGGTGCCGTCAGAATGAGAGTCCAAACAGCTGATAAAAACATCACAATAATCCACAAGTTATCCACACCACTCCAATCCATTGGTTAACAGTTGAGATAAAAAAAAAATCTGAAACAAATCCATTATTAAGGTGTTTTTAACTAAAATGAGTCCATAATCCATAATAAGGCTTCCTCCAGTGAAAAAGTCATCTGGTCTGAATCAGGAGAGAAATCTGCACAGATTAAGCCCCTGTTTACAAGCCAAAACAGCTCTAAACAAATATGTGGATGGATTTTGATGTGAGACAACAGGAGATAGACTTTATCACTGGAGGAAGCGTTATTATGGATTATAATATATGGTTTAAAGTTAAAAACATCCTAATTGAACATTTGTTTCTTACAAACACGCAGCTTTTGTCTTCTCAAGATGTTAACTGATGGACTGGAGTGGTGTGGATTACTTGTGGATTATTGTGATGTTTTTATCAGCTGTTTGGACTCTCATTCTGACGGCACCCATTCACTGCAGAGGAGCCATTGGTGAGCAAATTCTACAAATTTCCTTTAAATTATGCATAATTTATACTAAGACAAATGCATTAAAATATACTTCATCTTAGGGCTAAAACATACTCTACAAGCATGATGTTTGTCAAATGTCAAGGTCATGGGTTTGATTCCCAGGGAATGCATGAACTAATCAAATTTAGACTTGAAATGCAAGTTGCTCTGGATAAAAGCATCTGCCAAATGCATTAAAATATAAAAGGAAAATGTGCAATCTCAGTTTTGTGTACAAGCATTTGCATGTAAAGTCTATTTCAGGCCTGATCCTACTGCATCATTAGAGAAGCCACAAAATGCCAAATATTCATGTCAATACTCACGACAGATTATCAGCAAAAACCTTCACTAGTAGAGTGTGCAATACTCAGTCATTTGTCTGTCTCTTGGCATCATCGTGTTTGTTAGGAACGTACCAGCTGGTGACGTCGGCGTTTGGATGTAAACAGCGTTCCAGTTAATAGAAATAAAACACTTATAGGAAGAGGAACATGAACTCAATGTTATTCACAGAAAAAGACGTACCCTCAATGGAAAATGGGAAATCCGTTTGTGCTTTAGAGAGTCGGGTTTGTCTTCTGTCGCTGTCGCTGCTGGATGGAGAATCTCACATGGGTTTTTGTGGAGGTTTCGTAACTTTCTTCTCGTACGAGCCTGCGTGCTTGTATCCGGAGACGTATCCGGACGTGTCCACCACCTCCACCCGCCCTGCCTTGCCCTTGCCGCGGCCCGTCTCGTCGAAGCGCTCCTTGTGCGATCCCGTGAACTTGGTGGTGTCCGTCAAACGGGACACGGTCGGGGAAGCCACGGCTCTCTGTGAGTCCAGAAAGACACTTAAGATCAGTTCAGTTTTTTCATGTATTTGAATGAAGTCTCTTCTGCTCACCAAAGCTGCATTTATTTGATGAAAATACAGTAAAATCTGTAATATTTAGACACTTTTTTTACAATTTAAAATAACTTTTCTTTGTGAATAATAATAATAATAATAATAAAATCTGTTAATAAATAAATCACGAAAGCACATAACAAAATAGGTAAAACTTAAAAAGTTTTAAACAAACTACAACTAAAAATACAAAAAAACTAATATAAAATATTAATAAATACTATAATAGTATGCATTAAAATTTAATTTATGCTATTCTCATTTAAAATTAAATTTTGCTTTAAACAACTTAAATACATTTAAACCAATAACTAAAATAAGTAGAAATTAAACTTAAATGGAAAATAAACAAATAAAACTGACACAGACAAAATGCCTGAAATCACCAACATTTTAAACGTTTTAAACAAACTTTAAAATCTAAAAATTATTTATAATTTAAAATAATAATAAATATGATTATAATATCAGTTATTCTAAAATAACACTGATATAGTATAAAAAAATAAAGATTTAGTCTTGTTTTCTGCAAAATGTATTAAAAATAAATAAGTTCAGGCTCAAAAAGACTTTAACCAATCACAGATTTTTCTGGTTTTAATCACAAATTTGCTTAATCTTGTTCTTAATTTTACTTTTTTCTCATACTTTTTTCAACATTTAATATAAGTATTTTCACTCCAACAAATATCTCTTGATTTAAGAATGTTTAGGTATTTGTACTGGAAAACAAGAAAAAAACACTAAGTATTTCAGAAAGATATGGTAAAATTCGGTAACATTTGTAAACAAATCTGCTCATCTAAAGGCTGCATTTATTTGATTAAAATACAGTAAAATTGTGAAATATTATTACAATTTAAAATAACTGTTTTCTATGTGAATATCTCTTCAAATCTAATTCATTTCTGTGATCAAAGCTGAATTTTCAGCATCATTACACCAGTCTTCAGTGTCACATGATATTTTAGAAATCATTCTTATATGCTAATTTGCTGCTTAAAAAACATTTCTGATTATTATCAATGTTGAAAACAGTTGTGCTGCCTAATATTTATGTAGAAACTCTAATACCATATTTTTTTAGGATTCTTTGATCCAATTTATCAACTTATGAACCCCAATTTAAATCACAAAAGCACATAAAATTGTTAAAGCTTAAAAAGTTTTAAACCAACTATAACTAAAAATTAAAAAAAGACAATTTAAAATATTAATACATACTATAATAGTATGCATTAAAATTAAGTTAATTTATGCTGTAAACAAGAAAAAAAAAAACTTAAACAAATTTAAACCAATAATTAAAATAAGTAGAAAATAAACCTAAATGGAAAAAACTAAACAAATAAAACTATTACTAAATACAAATTTAAATTCTAAATACAAAATTACTAAAATCACCAAAACTTTAAAGTTTTAAACTTAAAAAAAAAAATATATATTTTTTTAATTTAAAAATACCCTTTTTTGTTTAGGATTCTTTTATCCAATTTATTAATTTATGAACCCCAGTTTGCATTTAGATTTACATTTGTGACCTTGGACCACAAAACAAGTCATTATGTTCAATTTTGAGATGAAAAAATAAGCTTTCTGAGGGTGCAAAAAAATCTAAATACTGAGAAAATCGCCTTTAAAGTTGTCCAAATGAAGTTTTTAGCAATGCATATTAATAATCAAAAATTAAGTTTTGATATATTTAGGGTAGGACATCTACAAAATATCTTCATGGAACATGATCTTTACTTACTATCCTAGAGATTTTTGGCATAAAAGAAAAATCGATCATTTTGACCCATACAATGTATTGTTGGCTATTGCTACAAAAAAAAAAACCTGTGCTACTTAAGACAGGTTTTGTGTTCCAGGGTCACATTAATAAACTCTTTTACCCAAATCAACCTGGAAAAGTTAGAGAAAAACAGGATACTATCGCTGCTTATTCATTTAGAGAAAGAACAGCACGTCTGCTGTGGGCTTTACCGTGACTCCAGCTATAATGGGCGATTTCCCTTCTATCATTTTGTAAACCTCTTGCGCGGCGTCCTCGCTGCTCTTATCTTTGAAGCGTTTCCTGGCGAGCTCCTCAAGCGCTTCTTTGAACTGGCTGTATGTAATAGTGCGGGCCGATTTGTTCCTAGAAAACAATGACAAGCGGATGATAAACTCGTCAGTATATCAAATATAAACCCAGCAGAGCAGAAACATGCAAGACCTGATTAAAAGAGCTTCTGTAATGAAATGAAAATATTAAACAAAATTGACAGCTTGGAGGTTTTGCTTTTGCATTTCACATGAGAAATAAGACAGGGTCTGAATAACATGATTATATTTAAATAGAATTTAAAGATAGTTCACCCCAAAATTTATTTATTCACCTTCAAGGCATCTTTTTTTTTCTTCAGTAGAACAGTAAAGAAGATTTTTAGCTGAAACCTTGGTCATATAATACAAGTCAATGGCTACCAGCACTTTGACAGTCAATAAATCACATCAGGAAACACAAAATTAATACCCGTGACTCCTGATGATATATTGAGGTCTTATGTTGCAAAACGATCAGTCTGTGCAACAAACTGATCATTATTTACAACATTATTACCTGTAATCCAGATCCTCAGGCTCAAATAAATAGTTTTCTCGTAGTATTTCGACTTTATTCTGGTAGCATTTTGACTTCATTCTCGTAGTATTTCGACTTTACTCTCGAAGTATTTTGACTTCATTCTCGTAGTATTTCGACTTCATTCTCGTAGTATTTCGACTTTATTCTTGTAGTATTTCGACTTCATTCTCATAGTATTTCGACTTTACTCTTGTAGTATTTCGACTTTATTCTCGTAGTATTTCGACTTTATTCTCGTAGTATTTCGACTTTACTCTCGAAGTATTTCGACTTTATTCTCGTAGTATTTCGACTTTACTCTCGAAGTATTTTGACTTCATTCTCGTAGTATTTCGACTTCATTCTCGTAGTATTTCGACTTTATTCTTGTAGTATTTCGACTTCATTCTCGTAGTATTTCGACTTTACTCTTGTAGTATTTCGACTTTATTCTTGTAGTATTTCGACTTTACTCTCGAAGTATTTTGACTTCATTCTCGTAGTATTTCGACTTCATTCTCGTAGTATTTCGACTTTATTCTTGTAGTATTTCGACTTCATTCTCGTAGTATTTCGACTTTATGCTTGTAGTATTTCGACTTCATTCTCGTAGTATTTCGACTTTATTCTTGTAGTATTTCGACTTCATTCTCGTAGTATTTCGACTTTATTTTTGTAGTATTTCGACTTCATTCTCGTAGTATTTCGACTTTACTCTCGAAGTATTTTGACTTCATTCTCGTAGTATTTCGACTTTATTTTTGTAGTATTTTGACTTCATTCTCGTAGTATTTCGACTTTACTCTCGAAGTATTTTGACTTCATTCTCGTAGTATTTCGACTTTATTCTTGTAGTATTTCGACTTTATTCTCGTTGTATTTCGACTTTATTCTCGTAGTATTTCGACTTTATTCTTGTAGTATTTCGACTTTATTCTTGTCGTATTTCGACTTTATTCTTGTCGTATTTCGACTTTATTCTTGTCGTATTTCGACTTCATTCTCGTAGTATTTCGACTTTATTCTTGTAGTATTTCGACTTTATTCTCGTAGTATTTCGACTTCATTCTCGTAGTATTTCGACTTTACTCTCGAAGTATTTTGACTTTATTCTCGTAGTATTTTGACTTTATTCTGGTAGTATTTCGACTTTATTCTGGTAGTATTTCGACTTTATTCTGGTAGTATTTCGACTTTATTCTGGTAGTATTTCGACTTTATTCTGGTAGTATTTCGACTTTATTCTGGTAGTATTTCGACTTTATTCTGGTAGTATTTCGACTTTACTCTTGTAGTATTTCGACTTCATTCTCGTAGTATTTCGACTTTACTCTTGTAGTATTTCGACTTCATTCTCGTAGTATTTCGACTTTACTCTCGAAGTATTTTGACTTTATTCTCATAGTATTTCGACTTTATTCTCATAGTATTTCGACTTTATTCTCGTTGTATTTCGACTTTATTCTCGTTGTATTTTGGCCTTATTCTTGTAGTATTTCGACTTCATTCTCGTAGTATTTCGACTTTATTCTTGTAGTATTTCGACTTTATTCTTGTAGTATTTCGACTTTATTCTCGTAGTATTTTGACTTCATTCTCGTAGTATTTCGGCTTTATTCTCGTCGTATTTCGACTTTATTCTCGTCGTATTTCGACTTTATTCTCGTAGTATTTCGACTTTACTCTCAAAGTTTTTTGACTTTTTTCTTGTAGTATTTCGACTTTATTCTTGTAGTATTTTGACTTCATTCTTGTAGTATTTCGACTTTATTCTTGTAGTATTTCAACTTTATTCTTGTAGTATTTCGACTTTATTCTCGTAGTATTTCGACTTTATTCTCGTTGTATTTTGGCCTTACTCTTGTCGTATTTCGACTTTATTCTTGTAGTATTTCGACTTTATTCTTGTAGTATTTCGACTTCATTCTCGTAGTATTTCGACTTTACTCTTGTAGTATTTCGACTTCATTCTCGTAGTATTTCGACTTTACTCTCGAAGTATTTTGACTTTATTCTCATAGTATTTCGACTTTATTCTCATAGTATTTCGACTTTATTCTCGTTGTATTTCGACTTTATTCTCGTTGTATTTTGGCCTTATTCTTGTAGTATTTCGACTTCATTCTCGTAGTATTTCGACTTTATTCTTGTAGTATTTCGACTTTATTCTCGTAGTATTTTGACTTCATTCTCGTAGTATTTCGGCTTTATTCTCGTCGTATTTCGACTTTATTCTCGTCGTATTTCGACTTTATTCTCGTAGTATTTCGACTTTACTCTCAAAGTTTTTTGACTTTTTTCTTGTAGTATTTCGACTTTATCCTCGTAGTATTAAAAAACTAAAATGCCGTCATACTGGATCACAGGTATTAATGTTGAAAATAATGGTCAGTTTCTTGTACAGACTGATCATTTCACTTCATAAGACCTCAATATATCATCAGGAGCCACAGGTATTCATTTTGTGTTGCCTGACATGCTTTTTTGGACTCTCAAAGTGCTGGTACCCATTGGCTTGCATTTTATGAATCACCAAGGACCACAGTTTCAGCTAAAAATCATCTTTACTGTTTGGCTGAAAGAAAAATAAACTGGTGAGTAAATTAACAGCTAATTTTCATTTTTGGGTGAACTATCCCTTTAAGTTTACACAGTAAGTGCTTGGATAAAGGCCTGAAAGTGTTGCATAAACTGAGAGCAGATGTGGTATAACAGCCGTGTGCGATCACTCAAACATGTCAGCTCTGAGAGGCCCAACGTCACACACACACACGAGTCTGTCAGTTCAGAAAAAGAAATGCACTTCTAATCAACTTTAAATGAGAGGAAATGCTTCCTAAATCTGCAGTTAGTGCCGTTGAGAGCCGAGCGTCCAATCAAACTGCACGGTATTTCGTTTACTTCAGTACGATAAACAATTTTGGTTCAGTGTTTGCTCACCAAAATCAGCGTCCCCAAGCAGAACTAGTTAAGAGCAGCTGATTTATCTGGTCTTAAAGCAGGATTTGCATTATGAACCCATTGAGCTCGTAAAGCAACACTTAAAACGGCACATAGTAACAAACACAAACAGCCTTTACCGTGGAGATCGACAACCTAAACACAAGGCCATAAAGCCTGATGTCTCCCCCGGCAACCTGCTGTCATAGCAACAAGCTTGAGTAAACACACCTCTTTGGCTTTATAATTAATTTGACTTCTTTGCTGAGCAGTTTTGTTTGTGCGATCCTTCAGAACTGCGACTGTTCCCGGCTGCTTAATGTCAGTGAGAAACTCAGAGCTGTTCTCTCTCTCGCTGCTGTCTCCTCAGCTATGAGGATGTGCAGAATGATAGTCATAAACCGCAATATTACCCTGCATATGCATTTATTAACGCGTGAACGTGTATAAATCATAACTGGGCTGCATTATGTTTGCTGAATGGAATCCAATACTTGATTCTAAAAATAGTATCTGTTTTGCTGGAGCACTTTTTCACAATATTTAATGGATTTTGTAGCATTTTTTATTTTGACAAGCTGCTATGCAGTGAAGAAGTCTTGTATTTTTGCTTAATCAGCAGAAAAACTGCCACAAAGATATGATTCCTGTCTGAATCTGAACCAATTCTCGGCCCATTTTCACATGCATGACATTGTTTTATGCACAATCCTGATTTCTAGGTTTGAATTATGACCAGTGACAGTGAAAATGCAAACATGACCAAGATAATTTCTGCCACATCTGTTTTACTGCATCTGTTACTTTTTGTGAAAATAGCTTATTTTGTAAAGTGATTTGACATTAAATGGACTATTTGCACATACTTGTCCATTTCTTTTCAGATTGTAGGTTAAACTAAATAAAAAAAAAAGTTTGTCAAGCCTGGCCAGAAAGTTTGAAAAAGTTTTAAAAGTTTAAAAAAGTTTGAAAGGTATTGTAAGTAATATTAAAAGTTTGACGATTTTCAGTCTGAAACAGATTGAAGTTTAAAGTAGTTTTAAAGCTTGAATGTTTTAAAGGCAATACGGGATAAGATACATAG
This sequence comes from Garra rufa, assembly GCF_049309525.1. Classification (NCBI taxonomy): domain Eukaryota; kingdom Metazoa; phylum Chordata; class Actinopteri; order Cypriniformes; family Cyprinidae; genus Garra; species Garra rufa. Next base: position 2,776,298 of record NC_133369.1, on the reverse strand, counting down.
CATACTGTTAGCATGATTTTGCACATTAATAGCATGTTTTAGCACACATGACCATCAAGCACTAGCTCGAATTCGAACAGAAAAGTAATTTTCATTTCATACTGACAAATATTTGTTTTAAGCAAACTTCATTTTGTTCAGGTTCTCAGAAAACAAGACTTAATGTCTTCCTCAAGTATCTAAATGTAAATGTATTTTGATTTAAGGATGTTGAAATATTTGTATTGGAAAACAAAAACACTGAGGAAGATCGACTTAGCTCTGATTTCAGACCTTTTTAAGGCCTTCATTTGTGGCAGGGAGTATTAAGACATTTTTAGACCCACAGAAACCCTAGTTCATGTCGATTTGTTTGTAATGTGGTTTACGTGCTTGAGTGAGGGAGTACTGTAATGTTTGCGTGTGCTCCAGCTTTAAATGTGGCATGGCTTTATCAAGCATCATTAACATCAATCGGACGGGTTTTAATCTGCGGCGGGCCGCACTGATTAAAGGAAACACATGCCTTTAGTTCAGATGCTGTACGACTGCAATCTTGATCTTTGGCCTGAGCCTCTGCAAAGTAGTTCAAATAGGGCAAAAAACATCTAAAAAGCACCAAACATTTTGCTAAAATAACTTGATGATCCTTGATGAACAGATGATACTCACCCCATTTCTTTCTTTCTTCACTTGGAAAGAAATTATGTTTTATGAATAAACATTTCAGTATTTCTCTCCATGTAGTGGACTTCTATGGTGTCCCCGAGTTTAAATTTCCTAAATGCATCTTCAAAGGGCTCTAAATGATCCCAGATGAGGAAGAAGTGTCTTATCTAGCAAAAAAAAAAAAAAAAAAAAAAGTAGATTCTTTTTAACCTCAAATGCTAATCTTGTCTAGCTCTGCATCAACTCTGTAATCTGGTTCAAAACAGTTAGGGTATGTTGGTAAACTCCCATCTCATTTTCTCCTTCAACTTCAAAATCGTCCTACGTCGCCGTTTTACCTTTTTTGTATGTTCACTTTGTAAACACTGGGTCTGTACTTCTGCAGTGATGTAGGATGATTTTAAAGTTGGAGGACAAAATGAGATGGGAGTTTATCCAACATACCCTAACTGTCTTACACAGAGTATGCATGCACATCGCAGAGCTAGACAAGACGAGCATTTGAGGTTAAAAAGCATATTCGTTTTTTGTTTGTTTTTTCTCGCTAGATAAGACTCTTCTTCCTCAGCTGGGATCATTTAAAGCCCTTTGAAGCTGTATTAAAACCACATTTTGGAAGTTCAATATTGAATATTGAATATTGAAAGCAATATTGAAGTCCACTACATGGAGAAAATGAAATGTTTTCCTCAAAAAAAAAAAAACACTTTCCTTCCGACTAAAGAAAGAATGCATGTCAAGACATTTTCAAAGCGTTTTTTGTTTTCCGTTTTAAAAAGTACTTTTAAAACAGAATACAGGTTTGGACTGACTTTCTTTTTGGTTGCATTTATCCTTTAAATATTAAAGGATTACTCCACTTCCAAAATAAAAAAATCCTATTAATTTACTCACCTTGTGTCCTTTCTTTCATTAGTTGCAAAGAAATTACACTGCAAAAAATGCTTTTCTAGCTTAGATTTTTTGTCTTGATTCCAGCCAAAATATCTAAAAATTCTTGAATCAGGAAGGATTTTCTAGATAAGTAAAAATTATTTTCTTGTTTTCAGAAAAAACAAGTCAAAATTAAGTGAGTTTTTGTTTAGAACAAGCCAAAAAATCTGCCAATGGGGTAAGAAAAAAAATCTTATTTCAAACAGAAAACAAGATTATTTTTTCTTACCCCATTGGCAGATAATTTTGCTTGTTTCAAGCAAAAATGTACTTAATTTTGACTTTTTTTTCTGAAAACAAGACAATAATTTTTACTCATCTAGAAAATCCTTCTTGATGTAAGAATTTTTAGATATTTTGGCTGGAAACAAGACAAAAAATCTAAGCTAGAAAAGCATTTTTTGCAGTGTACGTTTTTTGAGGAAAACATTCAATGGTGCTTAACAGATTGAAGGTTAAAACTGCAGTTTCAGTGCAGCTTCAAATGTCTCTACATGATCCCAGCCGAGGAATAAGGGTCTTATCTAGAGAAACGGTTACTTTCTAAAAAAAAATACACAACTTATATACTTTTTAACCTCAAATGCTCATCTTGACTAGCTCTGCGTCAACTCGTGTATTCCAGTTCAAGACACTTAAGGTATGTTGAAAAACTCCCATCTCATTTTCTCCTCCAATTTCAAAATCATCTTACATCGCTGCAGAAGTACCAACCCCAGTGTTTACAAAATGAACGTGCAAAGAAGGTCAAACACCCTTTACAAAAAAGGTAAAACAGCGATGTAGGACGATTTTGAAGTTAGAGGAGAAAACGAGTTGGGAGTTTTTCGTCATACCCTAACTGTCTTGAACTGGATCTAGACAAGATGGGCATTTGTGGTTAAAAAGTGTAGAAATATTATTTTTTGTAAGAAAATTAACAATATTTTTGCTAGATAAGATCCTATTTCCTTGGCTGGGATCATTTAGAGCCCTTTGAAACTGTATTAAAACCACATTTTGGAAGTTCAAACTGGGGGGCAATATTGAAGTCCACTATATAAAGAAAACAAAATGTTTTCTCAAAAAAACACAACTTCCTTACGACTGAAGGAAGAACGAAACAAACATGAAATTTGTTTTTTTTAAGGAAAACATTCAATGGTGCTCAACAGATTAATGGTTACAAATGCAGCTTCAAAGAGCTCTAAACGATCCCAGCTGAGGAAGAAGGATCTTATCTAGCGAAACGATTGGTCATTTTCTAACATAAAATAAAAAATTATATAATTTTTAACCACAAATGCTTGTCTTGTCTAGCTCTGCCATGTGCATATGTACTCTGTGTATTCTGGATCAAGGCAGTTAGGGTATGTCGAAAAACTCCCATCTCATTTTCTCCTCCAACTTCAAAATCATCCTTTTTGAAGTTGAAGAAAACGGGATGGGAGTTTTTCACATACCCTAAACTGTCTTGAACTGGATCTAGACAAGATGAGCAATCCTTCAATTCATTGAGCACCATTGAAGTCCACTATATGAAGAAAAATCCTCATAAAACTTAATTTCTTTGCAACGGAAGAAAGACATGAATATCTTGGATGACATGGGGATGAGTACATTTTTATCTGGAAGTGGAGTAATCCACATATTGCACGCATTTGTTCTTTCTGCCTCTCGTTTTTTCTGCTCAGCCACGTTGTTCTGACGCCGTCTAGCAGAATAATCTTTATTCTCGTTCAGTCGGGGTGAAGTGAATCTCTAAAAGGCAGAGAATATCTTCTATGCATAAATGCTACAAAGATTTGGATAAATCCATTCTGCTACTTGAACAAACCAACACTGTTATTTAAACAGCTTAAGAATGAATGTTTAAAGGCGAGATCAGTGCGTACGGTGCTCTATTTTAAGGGCACATTATTAAAATCTGGCCCTACTGAAGCGGCGATGACTGTTTCTGTCCTACAGTCATCAGGGTTATTCAGCATGAGCCATCATGGCCTGTGGCTGTGGGGGAAGAACCAGAATAACATCAACACAGCACGACTCCTCTTCACCGCATTCATTCGTTTTACTTTCATTTTAGATTAAGTTTTAGTAATTCTGTCATGTATTTTTTCATTTTGAGTTTTTTTAAATGTCTGTTATTTAAAAATAAATAAATAAATAAAATTACGAAATTAAACTAATTATTTTAATTATTTAATTTAATTTCTTTTTATCTAACATTTTATTTAGTTTTTTATAGAATGCATATTCAAAAAATATTGCATGCACTGATTAAAGGCAATTATGTAACTGTTACAGAAAACATCACAGCTTTACTTCTACACTGCAAAGTCTATTGCACTGATTCAACTGAAAACAGGAGTTTTATTCCATCTGTTAACATGCACATATTGCATAATGCACAGATCAGCTGAGAAATGCAATTTTGTCTCTCATTTGAAGCATTTGTCTTCTGATGAAAAAGGCAGCATGATTTCTGATTTCATGATTTAATTTGACATGCACATGTTATGCATGCATATTAATTTGTCACTCACTCACTCACATCTTCACTGACCTTGCCTGAACCTGCTGTGACACAGTGATGCATTAAGAGGAGAATCGGATGTGAGTGAGTAAAAGTGGGTCAGATGACCAGATGTGATTTAAAACCACATCTGAACACGGCCCAAATCAGATCTCATAGTGTTTTTGCAGTTTACACGCATGTGACATCTGTGTTTATGTGTATGCGACACACTGTACCAGATGTCTGCAAGAAAATCCTATTGGTTGATGGCGTAATCGCATCCTACCTAGACAGCACTGAGCATTTGAGGCACAATGTTTCGGGACAAAATCAAAGAAAAGATTGCATGCATGCTTCATAGACAATGCAATCCTAGGATGCATTGCAATAAACTTAAAATGAGTGATACATGAAAGAATAGATTAATATTAATTGTAGCTGAAAGAGTAGTATATTTTTATTTAATGCCATGTCAGCATCTTAGGCTATTTTCATTGCAAAAACAATGCAAAAAATACTAGTATAACAAATACAATAAAAACCAGCAAACAAACAGACAAAAACAAAACTATATTACACTTTCTGGTAAAATTATACTAAATAACTCTAAGTGAGTCCACTACATAAAAGAGTTTTAGCTGAAACAGTAGAGCATGGCGCTAACAATACAAGGGTCATGGGTTTGATTCCCAGGGAATGCATAAACTAAATGTTTTTAATGCATTAATGCTTCCGGATAAAAGTGTCTGCTAAATGCATGAATGCAAAATGTAATTGCACGTATATTTAATCAGAATTTATATGTAATTAGTAAAAGGAACGCAATTAGTTACTTTAAAGTAGTAATGCAATATTGTTTTGTAATATTGCAATATTGTAATTAGCGATCAACCAATATTGATTTTTTATAACCAAAACCGATACCAATTATTTGCATGTTTATGTGCCCGATAACCGATATGCAGAACCGATATTTGTTTACTGTTAGAGAGTAAGTCCATACTTAATTTTCATTTTTTTCCTCCTTTCAGTCATCTTTAAAAAAAAGTGTTGAAAATTAGCAGTCTTTTGTGTTAAATTGAATCCTCATATTACAACAATAAAACATTTTATTTATAAAAAGCACAAGCTGCAACACTAATAAGCGAAATAAATGTAGAATATCTAATGTTTTCAAATGGAAAAAATAATTAAAGGACAGGAGTCAAATCAACTTAATTCTAAACTACAGTTTTAGTAGGTTTGTAAGCTGTTTAATAGGCTAAAGAGGGATAATGTTAATTAACTGAATAATATACGTGACTCTGTGAGTTCGTCTCTATTTCTTAGAGCCAAGCTGCATAAACTAGCTACATATCAGGTCTTTATCGTATGTAACAGCTGTTACCCACAAGATGGCATTTATGGGTGAATCTGATATTACAAAACCTATATCCGATTATGGTAAAATGCTTAAATATCGGGAAAATATCAGCTCTGCAAAAAAAGCTTTTCTTACTTAGATTTTTTTGTCTTGTTTCTAGCCAAAATATCTAAAAAAAATTAAATCAAGAAGGATTTTCTAGACAAGTAAAAATTATTTTAAATCCAAATTAAGTAAGTTTTTGCTTAGAACAAGCAAAATAATCTGCCAATGGGGTAAGCAAAAAAATATTATTTCAAACTGAAAACAAGATTATTTTTCTTACCCTACAGGCAGATTATTTTGCTTATTTCAAACAAAAACACACTTAATTTGGACTTGTTTTTTCTAAAAACAAGAAAATAATTTTTACTTGTCTAGAAAATCCTTCTTGATTTAAGATTTCTTAGACATTTTGGCTGGAAACAAGACAAAAAAATCTAAATAAGAAAAGCATTTTTTGCAGTGAGTAAAACGATACATCAGTCAAGCTCTAATTGTAATGCATTACTTTTAAAAGTAACTTTCCCCAACACTGGTCTTAAATGTTTAAAAGTGGTGCAAATGATAGCATACTTGACTTTGGAGAAGACTATGTCCACGTCTGTGAGGGTGATGTTCTTGCCGTCGATGACGCCGCAGTCTTTGCACAGTTTGGACCAGTTCTTGCCGTTCAGGTCTTTGCCGGTGGCCCGTGTGTCTCCGTGGATGGCGAAGCGGCGGAAGGACTCCTCCAGCGCGGTGATCTCCACAGGCGTTTTGGATCCCGCTCCTCCGTCGCTCGTGCCGTTGGATGCGGAGGACAGGCGTTTGGCAGCGTGATCTTTCGGGTGCTCGCCGTGCGGCCGCATGGGCGAACTATTGGGTGTGGGGTGTTTGGCGGTCTGAACTTTAAACTCCTCCATGTTGCTGGTGAAGAATGAGAATTTTAATAGTTAATATTGTTGCAACTTCAAAAGTTGTGCATGTTCCTTTATTATAAATGACACTTGAATTGATGTTAAATGTAATTGTTAATGGTCTAAATACTTTTTGGGTCAAAGGCAAAAAGGGTTTAAGCATACTGCTTTAAATTGTTGTTTTTACAGAAAATGTAAAAAGTTTTTTGTTTAATTTAATTGCATTTTTGTTTTTGTTTTTCTGAGCAAAAAATAAATATCATACAGTTTTCCCTAATTTACAGAAGACACCCACTAAACTGTCATTTAGTGTAACAATCTTGTCAGGCATATTTACAACAAAAATCAATTTATGACATATTAAAGACAAATTACTTTCATGTAGTAATAACTCATTATTTAATATTTAATATACTGCCATATTCTTTTATATATCAGGGCTCGAAATTAACTTTTTTACTTGGTAGCACTGGTGCTCGCAACTTCAAAAACTTAGGAGCACCATAAAAAATTTAGGAGCATCTAATTTCGTTTTAGTAATGCGCCGATCTTGATTCTTCATGGTCAATTTTTAATGCAGATGTTTTACAAGCAAATGGGCTGATTCTGAAAGCCTTTTTTATATATATTTATTTTACGCCTTAAGCAAGGGACAAGAATGAATGAAATATGAGTACATGAACAAGGTTTATTTTCTCTATTATAGTTACAGCCATTTAAAGAGGTTAAAGATAAAGAGTTAAAGCCATTTTAGAGGCAACCGCTGCATTTTTAAACAATCTACAGTATAAACAACAAAAAATAAACGACACTTCTTTCTTTCTTAGTTGTGCAGACAATAAATGCAGGCATGATCAAAGTAGGCTACTCTTTCAATATTCAAAGTGCAAATGACCGAATTTTTCTGATACAGAGCTATAGACACAATTCAGCTTATTACAGCCCACATACTAATAACAGCCTAGATATGTTATGTAGCCTAATTTGCGCACATTGGGCAGTCGCTCTTTAAACGTGGGGTATTAAAATTGCTTTTGAATGCGTGTGCGAGTTTTACTTTTGGTTTCGTTTTAACGATACCGCGTGCATCCTACAACACAAGAGATTACTTTAACAAAACCATTTGAAAGTGGGAGGACACCAACACGATCAGAGTGGAAATTACGCCCCTGCGTGAGTGGAACTCTGCCGCTGAGTTATCATTTGATGTGAATTTATGCAGTGATGTACAGTATATTGAGACGGAGGCGGCAGAATTGTATCTGACAGAATGTTTGCTGTAGCATGAAATATATTTCTTCAAAAACAGATTGTGGAGACCTTCTAATTGTCCACAATCAAAGGAGAGAACGGTGAACCTGTCACTGCATCAGCTCACAACAGTCTGTGCAGTAGTTAGGCTAGCCAAAGTTTTGTAAAGAAATGAAAGTAAGTCGCACCACAACAATTACTCACACTCGCACAAATGCTATTCAAATACATAATATAATTTGAGGTCGCGCAGATTACATTTTGGGAGCATATGCGACCAAAATGGTCGCAATTTCGAGCCCTGTATATTTTAATATGTGGTCAGAATAAGCTTGTTTTTTCACTTTTACACAAAAGTTGTGTTGCACTGAATGACAATGTACAATTATTTCAACCAATTTTCACATTTGAAACCTTAAAAGTAGACACTTTACTTACATTGTATGTGCTTTTTATGGACATAAAATCCCTTTTGTAAATTTCTTTTAACGTGGACATCTTAACATCTGTGGCCCCTATATACAGGTGCATCTCAATAAATTAGAATTTGAAGGCTCAGGAAACCTTTGCAAGTGTTTAGAGTTGATTAGCTGATTGGTATGTCACCATATTCTAATTTGTTGGAATGTTGAGATTTGCTGAGAATTTAATTGGTGGGATTTTGTTAAATGTGAGCCAAATCATCACAATTAAAAGAACCAAAGACTTTAACTACTTCAGTCTGTGTGCATTGAATGTATTTAATACGCAAGTTTCACAATTTGAGTTGAATTACTGAACTTTTCCATGTAACTGTTCATGTTTTGGCCACTCTCATGATGATCATAGTTACACTGGTAATATTATATATATATATATATATATATATATACACACACACACACACACACACACACACACACACACACATATATATATACATACACATATATATATATATATATATATATATATATATATATAATTAGCATAATTTACATCATATATATCTACCAGTCAAAAGTTTTTGAAAAGCAAGATTTTTAATGTTTTTAAAGTCTCTTCTGCTCACCAAGCATGCAATTATTTGATCAAAAATACAGCAAAAGCAGTAATATTGTGAAATATTTTTGCTATTTAAAATAACTGCTTTCTATTTGAATATATTTTAAAATTTAATTTATTTCTGTGATCAAAGCTACATTTTCATCATCATTACGCCAGTCTTCAATGTCACATGATCCTTCAGAAATCATTCTAATATTCTGATTTGCTGTTCAAGAAACATTTATTATGATTATTATTATCAATATTTAAAACAGTTGTGTACATTTTTTTTAGGATTTTTTGATGAATAAAAATATCCAAATATCAGGTATAAATTATATTTATCTGAAATAAAAAGCTTATGTGACAATATACACTATACCATTTAAAAGCTTGGACTCTGTATAATCTTTTGGGAGGGAAAATAAATGAAAGAATTTAGTACTTTTATTTAGCAAGGATGCTTTAAATTGACCAAAATTGATGATAAAGACATTTATAATATCACAATAGATTTCTATTTCAGATAAATGCTGTTTTATAATATATTAACAAATGTTTTTGGCAGCAAATCAGCATATTAGAATCATTTCTGAAGGATTGTGTGACTGCAGTAATGATGCTAAAAATTCAGCTTTGAAATCACAAGAATAAATTACATTTTAAATTGTTTTCAAATGGAAAACAGTTATTTTAAATAGTAAAAATATTTCAAAATTGTACTGTTTTTGCTGTACGTTGGATCAAATAAATGCAGGCTAAGTGAGCAAAAGAGACTTTCTTTTTTTTTTTTTTTTGTAAAGTATTTATAATAAATAAATAAACAAATACTGTATATATAAATGATAATTTCAGTATATAAATATAAGAAATGATCATTTCTAGTCTGACCTTTGTCCTCTGCTGCCCCTCCAGAGCTCTGATCCCACGTCAGCGTTGCTAGCGTTGAGTCGATCCTTGTCTTTCTTGATGCAGCTGAAACGACAACAGGAGGTTTGTAGTGAACATAAAGAGCAAAACAGCATAAATACTGAACTCAAGTGTTTTATAATGTGAAGCTTATTAATTTGTTCTGAATCATCTGATTTGAATCCAACAAGTTCCAAATAAAAAGAGAAAATAAATGCATTTTATTAGATTAATAACAATAAGCATTATCTCATGATTATGTAATATAAAATAGATTTTTGGGTTGAATTTCCAACAAAAATAACCACATTACAATAAACGATATTGCATTTAACTACCACTAGATTAAAGTAATTATTCTAGCTCACAGTTTGCTTCAGGTCAAATATTACCAAGATATAATTCTTGTTGTTAATAAGTGTGTCATTCATGATGTAATCATCTATAATAAGACACAGCATTACTCACTCACTGCCGTTAGTTCACACTGCAAAAAAAATGCTTTTCTTACTTAGAATTTTTACCTACATTCCAGCCAAAATATATAAAAATTGTTTTCGTTTTTAGAAAAAAACAAGTCAAAATAAGTGAGTTTTTGTTTAGAACAAGCAAAATAATCTGCCAATGGGGTAAACAAAAAAATCTTATTTCAAACTGAAAACACGATTACTTTTCTTACCCCATTGGCAGATTATTTTGATTGTTTCAAACAAAAATGCACTTAATTTTGACTTGTTTTTTCTGAAAACAAGACAAAATTTGTACCCATCTAGAAATTTCTTCTTGATTTAAGAATTTTTTTTATATTTTGTCTGGAAACAAGACAAAATCGAAGTAAGAAAAGCAGATTTGCAGCTTTCACAAGAGCAAATCAATTAGATTCAATAATTAAGAAAGTCAAAATGCAAGTAAAATGAACCTTATTTGCTTTGACGATTCAAACCAAGTGCAAAGCAAAAGCAGAAATCATTCATAAGAAAATCAGTGTAAAAGCATCTCACGTTCAAAACAAAACACACAAAACCACAAGAACAAAAAACAAAACCAACCGTGATTGGTTGCTTTACACGTCCCACGCTCTCTTCCTGTCTAAGTGGGTGGCACTTGGTCAGAATAATGTGCTGATGCCGAAAGATGACTAATCTCACAAGATTTTAGTTACACGTTAGTCCTGGTACCAACATCTAACACTAAAATGAGCGCAAACTACATCAGACACTCGATCAGATACTGCTCACCTCCCAGAAGCTCCCATAATGCACTGCAGCAACCGCACTAGCACTGCGACATCATGGCAAAGCCAAATTCAAAGTGGAAGCTTTCTATGTTTCAAAAGTTAATTCTGACGCTTCACTAGCAGTTTCTTCTCTCCCAAGCCAAACGAGGCTTACGTCACACGTCTATAATGGCTACAGTTGATGAATCTGTCTTTATGGTCGCACAACAGAGCTCTGTAGGCCAAAGTGAACTCCTCGAGTACAGTCAATGTACAAGAGGACCCTCAAAATCCACTTGAAGATGTCCCTATTCAAGAGCATTGTGTTTTACTTGTCTTTCAACAGAGAAACAAACCTTTCTGAACGGCTCTCAATCATGGCATTCAGCTCTATGGGCCCATTGTGTCGACTAGTGTACTACACACACGCGGCGACATCGGCACTATCGCTGGCGTTAGCGGGGCAGAGTGACGCGCCGACAATAAATGATAACATTCTTATCTTTCGTGCTAAAAATAGAGGGACCAGAGAATCACGGAGGAATGCAAACACAAGAGACGAGTTTCATGCATTATGAAAATAATCTTTTGCTTTATGTCTGTCGTGTTATAAAAAAGAGAACTGAATGAAGCATCCATTTGTACAGTATTTGAATCACTGTTTTATATAATGCGATTACTATATACACTACTAGTCAAAAGTTTTTGAACAGTAAGATTTATTTGAATAAAAATAAGTATTTTCTGCTCACCAAGCCTGAATTTATTTGTTCCAAAGTACAGCAAAAACAGTAAAATTGCAAAATGTTTTTACTATTTAAAAGAACTGTACTTATTTTAATATATTTTGAAAAGTAATTTATTCCTGTGATTTCAAAGCTAAATTTTCAGCATCATTACTCTAGTCTTCAGTGTCACATGATCCTTCAGAAATCATTTTAATATTTTGATTTGCGGTTTAAAAAACATTTATTATTATTATTATTATTATTATTATTATTATTGTTGAAAACAGCTGAGTAGGATTTTTCAGGTTTCTTTGATGAACAGAAGAACAGCATTTATCTGAAATAAAAATCTTTTGTAACATTATAAATGTCTTTATCATCACTTTTGATCAATTTAAAGCGTCCTTGCTAAATAAAAGCATTTGTTTCTATTATTTCTTTCTCCCAAAAAATAAAGCTTTTGAATGATATTGTCTATAATGTTTGTAAAGCTTTTTATTTCAGATAAATGCTGATCTTTGGATTTTCCTATTCATCAGAGAAACCTTGAAAAAAAAAAAAATGTACTCAACTGTTTTAAATATTGATAATAATAATAAATGTTTCTTGAGCAGCAAATCAGCATATTAGAATGATTTCTGAAGGATCATGTGACACTGAAGATCGAAGTAATGATGCTGAAAATTCAGCTTTGATCGTAGGAATAAATTACATTTTTAAATATATTAAAATAGAAAGCAGATATTTTAAATAGTAGAAACATTTCACAATATTACTGCTTTTGCTGCTCTTTTGATCAAATAAATGCAGGCTTGGTAAGAAGAAGGGAATTCTTTAAAAAGCATTAAAAATCTTACTGTTCAAAAACTTGACTGGCAGTATATTTAAATAAATTATTAAACTATCAGATTATTTGTGCATGAAACTTTAGATCTGTCCACTGATTTAAAATTATAGGCCTCCTACATGTTAATGTAAACGCAGGACTCGTAGGAAGCGTTGTAAGATCCAGATGCGAGCTTTATTAAACAGGTTGTTGTCAAGACAGGCAAGGTAAAACACCGGCAAACAGTAACATCCAAGGCAAGACAAAAGCGTAATCCAATAGACAGGCGTGGGTCAAAATCCAAGTGAGCAGTCCAAAGTAGCAAATGAAACAATACAATGAAACACTGAAAAACTATGACAATGAAACAAAACTATGTCTATGAAACAAAACCGTGGCAAAAAACAAGGCAATGAAACAGGAGAAAACGCTTAGTAGAGTCCGCTACAGCAAAACAATACTTAGCGATGTCTGTTTGGTAATGGCTGCCCCCCCCCAGGAGCGACTCCCGGCGCTCAAACAATAACAGCCCAGGAGGGTGGGGGAACAGAGGCAAAACGGGGGGTGGGACGGTGGGCCAGGTCCATGCAGTGGAACAGGTTCAGAGTCAGGGCCTGGACCTTGGATCAGAGGCAGACAGTGGGGCACTGGAGGACCTGAGCCATGGAGCAGTGGCAGACAATGGAGCAATGGAGGTCCTGGGCCGTGGAGCAATGGCAGACAGTCAGGCAATGGAGGACCTGGGCCGTGGAACAGTGGCAGACAGTGGAAACTTGGAGGACCTGGTCAATGGAGCAATAGCAGACCTGGATCATGAAGAGGAGGTGGGCCTGGACCGTGAAGCAATGGCAGACTGTGGAGTAGTGGAAGCCATGGCGGGGCCGGCAGAGCAGGAAGCTTTGGCGTTGCAGGCAGAGCAGGGAGCCTTGGCGGTGCAGGCAGAACATGAAGCTTTGGTGTTGCAGGGAGAGCAGGGAGCCATGGCGGTGCAGGCAGAACATGAAGCTTTGGTGTTGCAGGGAGAGCAGGGAGCCATGGCGGTGCAGGCAGAACATGAAGCTTTGGTGTTGCAGGGAGAGCAGGGAGCCATGGCGGTGCAGGCAGAACATGAAGCTTTGGTGTTGCAGGGAGAGCAGGGAGCCATGGCGGAGCAGGCAGAGCAGGAACATTGACAGTGGTTGAGCAGATAGTGAGTTCATAACAGGGTGCTACCCCCTTTTGAGGATCTGCAGCGGGAGCTGCCTCCTCAGGGGGTTCCGCCGTGGACGCCGCCTAAATAAGAGGCATTGGCGCAGCGGACACGTGGACAGACGAGGCCTCCGGAGCGGACTCATGGACGGACGAGGCCTTTGGAGCAGACGAGGCCTCTGGAATGCAGTGTGCAGCCCACACACTTAAAATGGCGATGGCCATCACAGGCAGTGCAGTGGTTAATGGGATGCCCACCGGGCTGGAAGGTGTGAGGCTTGGGAGCGTCAGCTCTGCGTGGCTTGCTTGGCTTGGGAGCGTTGGCTCTGCGTGGCTTGCTTGGCTTGGGAGCGTCGGCTCTATTAGTATGCCTGCTGCCCGCACTGACATTAGAGGAGGGTCCATTACACTGGCAATCAAGACATGGCATGGCTCTGGCAGGTCAAACGAGACGTGACTTGGCTCTGGACGCTTGGGCGAGACGTGACTTGGCTCTGGACGCTCGGGCGAGATGTGACTTGGCTCTGGAATAACAGCAGCAACTTGGGTTGGCTCATGAAGATCTGCTGTAACTTGGCTTGGCTCATGAAGATCAACTGTGGCTTGGCTTGGCTCAGGGACAACAGCAGCAACTTGACTTGGCTCATGAAGATCTGCTGTACCTTGGCTTGGCTCATGGAAATCAGCTGTGGTTTGGCTTAACATAGAAAACCCAGCTGTAACTTGACTTGATTCAGGAACAACAGCTGCGACTTGGCTTGACTCGTGGGGCACAGCTGTGACTTGCCTTGACTCATGGAGGACAGCTGTATCTTGGCTTGACTCGTGGAGAACAACAGCTGTATCTTGTCTTGACTCATGGAGAACAGCTGTATCTTGTCTTGGCACAGAAAGTGTAGCCCTGACTTGACTTGACACTGGAGGATCAGGCATCACTTGACTTGATGTCGGAGGAACGGTTGTGACTTGACTTGGCTTTGAAGGGATGGCTGTGACTTGACTTGGCTTTGAGGGAACAGCTGTGACTTGACTTTGGGGGAACAGCAGCTGTAACGTGTCTTGACTTGACAGGAACAGTAGCTGTAATGTAATGTGACGTGGCTTGGCAGGAACAGCAGCTGTAACGTGACCTGGCTGAGGAATCTCATCTGGAAGGGCAGCCATGATAGATGCAGACTCTGGAGCAGGAGACATGACGTGAACAGGCTGTAGCTTGACTGAAGTGGCACAAGCAGGTGCTGGCTTGGCTGACGTGAGTATAGGGAGACCAGCTGCTCGAGCCAACAGTAGTGGTGGGTCCTCTATGCTGGAGGCCAAACAACTTGAAACCGGGTTAACACGATGAAGCGTGGATGTAGCGGCCATTTTGGGTACAGGCTCTGGGCTGGCAGCCATCTGGTGAGCAGGCTTTGGGGTGGCGGCCATCTTGGCGACAGGCTCTGGCGTGGCGGCCATCTTGTGAACAGACTCTGGAATGGCGGCTATCTTGCGAACAGACTCTGGAACGGCAGCCATCTTGTGAACAGGCTTTGGGATGGTGGCCATCTTGTGAGCTGGCTGTGGGAGGGCGGCCATGACAGGTACAGACTCTGGACGGGCAGGCATGGCGAGAGCAGGCCCTGGAGTGGCAAGCTTGGCGTGAGGAGGCTGTGGCTTGACAGACGTGATGTGAGTAGGTTGTGGCTTAGCAGATGTGACGTGAGAAGGCTTTGGCTTGGTAAACTTGACTTGAGCAGGCTTTGGCTTGGCAGACATGACGTGAACAATTCCAGATGTGACGTATGGGACATGAAAATGCTCTGGTGGTGTGGGTACTGTGGGATTGTGGGGCTCCTCATCCGCAATCCCAACAGTAAAAGCAGAGCCACTCATCTGGAGTGCAAAGTCAATGTACTGTTCTAGAGTCCAGTGTGGGGTGTGTAGTGGCATACAGGATTTTATGTTACTGTCCAAACCAAAGAAAAAGATGTCCTTAAGAAAAGAGTCCTTGAAATCTACCTGATACGACAGCTCACAGAAGTCAGCCACATACTCCTCAATGGGCCGGTTATTCTGGCGAAGACGAACCAGACGATCTCCAGGGTTCATGATGATCTGTTTTGAAAAGCTGCTGGATCTGTGGTAGGCGAAGTATTTCTGTAAATGCAACACCGGCAAACAGTAACATCCAAGGCAAGACAAAAGCGTAATCCAATAGACAGGCGTGGGTCAAAATCCAAGTGAGCAGTCCAAAGTAGCAAATAAAACAATACAATGAAACAAGGAAAAACTATGACAATGAAACAAAACTATGACTATGAAACAAAACAGTGGCAAAAAACAAGGCAATGAAACAGGAGAAAACGCTTAGTAGAGTCCGCTACAGAAAAACAATACTTTGCGACGTCTGTTTGGTAATGGCTGCCTTTTATGCCCACCAAACAGGAAGTAACCAACGAGGCAGCAGAGGGAGCAGCAACAGTCAGAGTGAGTAAGGACTCCCTCTGCTGGCCTGGCGTTACAGTTAACAAGTAATTGTTTTCTAAAAATAAGTGTTCTGTAAAATAAAATGCATTATTAGGGCCCGAGCCCAAAAGGGCGAAGGCCCTATTGTTTTTCTAAGGATTATTAGGGCCCGAGCCCAAAAGGGCGAAGGCCCTATTGTTCTTCTAAGGATTCTTATTTTTTTTTTTTTTTTTTGTTAACCTTCCGGGCACTTAAGGGGGTCTTAACATACTCAAAAACTCTTGAAAATTTGCACACACGTCGGAATCTGCGGCCATCAGGACGTCACAGAGGCTGGTACCGGGGCGTGGCAAGGGGACTCTACAGCGCCCCCTGGAATTTTGAGGGCCATATAGCACACATACTTGAACGTACACATATGAAACTCGGTACACATATAGAACTCATTGAGCTGAACAACTTTTGTACTCTATGTCATTTTCTCAACGCAACAGGAAGTGAGATATTTAGGGCTGTGTAAAAAGCGCATGCTCTGGAATTTAACGTACTCCTCCCAGGATTTCCATACGATTGTCACCAAACTCGGTCAGCATGATCTCAAGACATTGGGGACACTAAATTGCGAGGGGATTTTTGATATCTCGAACGGTTTGGCCGTGGCAAGGCGACAAAGTTATGGCGAGAAATGAGAAACAGGAAGTGTCTCATAACTGTTGCACACATTGCCGGATTCTGATGAAACTTCACCAGATTGTTCGTTGTATGATGCCGATTCCATAAATGTGACTATTATAAGTCAAAGTTATAGCGCCACCAACTGGCAGCAGTAAGCGTGTCATTTTCAAAATGCTTTGAAATCAGCCTCTTAATTTTACTTGATTTTCTTTAAACTTCATCAAAATCATGTCAAAACACGGCCGATAAGAATATGTAAAGGGGTCGATGATAAATCAAATGCTGTTGCCATGGCAACGTGTCAAACTTTAAAATTAGATTCCTGTCTTTTCGAGGCAGATAACATGCTAAGAATTTCATGAAACTCAACACACACATCAATATTAATGATAGTTAGACACTGGCAAAAGGTCATAAATGGGCGTGGAGCAGGCACTCTATAGCGCCATCTTTTGACAAAAGTTGGGGGGTTAGTTTTTCCTACAGTCACCAAACTCTGTACATATATTGTTCTCATCAATCTGGACAACTTTCTAAATTAAACTCATTAGCTAAGACCAACAGGAAGCCGGATATTTCCATTTGAATGTGTTTTTTTGGAAAAATCAGGCTGTAAACAAATTCACACTTCTTCTAAGAACAACCAGCTATTCACACCAAACTTTTTTAACATGAAGAGAAGATTCTGAAGATGTTAAATTGCGAGCGGATATTGGATATCTTGAACGGTGTTGACGTGGTGATTTTTTAAAGATGTAGTAAAAAACATAACCGTCATTTTTTTTATATCTTTAAAGTGCAGCATCCAAACTCTTTAAAACTTTTTTCACACAGAGATCTTATCATTCTGAGCAAGTGGTGTAAATATCAATTTTATACAAGCTTCTATGAATTAAAGAAAATTAAAAAAAGAAATTAGAAACCTGCTGTCACTCTGCCTGTGCCTGTCTGTGTTCAGTCACCATTGAGTCACTGAAGAGTGACTGAAGGGGGGAGGGGTGTAAGGGAGAGAGACCAGTGGAACATGCTGTTTTGCTTAAGACCATCTTTGAGGAAGATGCACATTGCTGTAGCGTAATCGACATAAATATGTCTGATATTTTGAGAAAATATAAAGGGTCATTAAATCTTTCATTGTTTGTATTTTGCAGTTGTTGTTTTTTATTTATTTTTACTGAACTGTACCATGAACTTGTCCTATTCAGTCACATAGCAAAAGATTAAGAAAAATACAACTTTTAAGCATGAGTGATTTATCTTCATTGTAGACAATATTTTCATAGTGTTATTTATTGAATATAAAATTATAATAATTAAAAATTTCAAGACAAACTTTGACAACAAAACAAACTTTGCTGTTATCTGTTCAAAACATCCGAAAACCATCATTTGAAGATCAGTTATATATATATCGCCCCATTAAAACACTCAACTTGATTTTTAAAGATATTTTGAAAGAATTAAGCGTTTATAGAGCACTTTATTGTGTATTGCTGTACACCCACATGAACTGTGTTCATGTTTATGTTAATTCATAGTACATAAACTAAAAGATACTAATTTACCTTTAAACAATATATGAATACTTTTTTTTTAGCTTAATATTAATTAACATTAATAAATGCTATTTAATTATTGTTCATGTTAACTAATATAGTTAATGTTAACAAATGAAACTGGATGGCAACATTTTATATATTGTGTGTATGTGTCTCTGTGTTGATTTTCAAGTGTAACCCTTTCAATTCAGTAAACTTAAAATCCAAACAAGCAGAGGGTTACTGTGAATGCATTTGCCAACTGTGCACCGTTTTCCTAATTGATTCTTAGTTATGTAGCGCTTAAGAGTGATGTCTTATAACAGGAGTCACCAGCAAAGCAATATCCACATACAAATTGTACAGATAGGTAACGATTTAAGCAGAAGTGGTGAATGTAATGCAAGCAATAATAACATTTTGTTATCATCATGAATTACATGTTCTTATCATCATCATCAGAATATAGGGAAAATGTTCACATTTGGTTCACAGTTGGCATTATCTGAAGTCCTTGCAGGGGATTAGGTTTATAGCAAACTCCTCCTAGACATTTAATGAAATCAACATTATATTTGGTCAGTCTGATCTAGAGGCCTTAGAGATGTTAAATTGTGAAGATCTTGAGTTTCAGTGGCGGCCTGACAAAGTTTGATGTTTCGCCATGGACATAGGTGTAATAACTCAGCCATAAAATGTCTGATCTGCCTCAAACTTCAGAGGTTTGGTAAGAGTCCTGGCCTGAAGACACCTAAAGGCCAATATTCAGATATTATCATAGCGCCACCTGTTGACACCAGGATATATCATATCTTTCACTAACTCAAACATACCAAGGTCAATCTGCACCAAACTTCATATGTTTGATAATAGTGCTGGCCTGAACACATCTACATGCCATTTATAGGCATAGCGCCACCAGCTGCCAATGGGAAGTTTGGCACATTTAAATGACTTATGACATATTTCTCATATATTTACTGTATTAAAAGCATACTGCCCACCGTTTGCTGTTTTCCTAAAGCCACCGGTCGACGGTGAGCCCGGGTGCGAGGGCCCGTTCATCGCTGCTCGCAGCTTTAATTAGGGCCCGAGCCCAGAATGGGCGAAGGCCCTATTGTTCTCCTAAGGATTCTTATTTTTAGGGCCCGAGCCCAACAGGGCGAAGGATTCTTTTTTTTTTTTTCAACCTTCCGGGCACTTATGGGGGCCTTAACATGCTCAAAAACTCTTGAAAATTTGCACACACGTTGGAATCTGCTGTCATCCGGACGCCACAGAGGCTGGGACCCGGGCGTGGTTCAGGGCCTCTACAGCGCCCCCTGGAACACAGTCAGAAAACTTGATGTATTGCGCACACATACTTACACGTATTCATATGAAACTCGGTACACATATAGATCTCACTGAGCCAAACAACTTTTGTACTCTTTGTCATAGGCTCCACCCAACAGGAAGTGAGATATTTAGGGCAATGTAAAAAGTGCATGCTCTGGAATTTGAAATACTCCTCCCAGGATTTCCATAGAATTGTCACCAAACTCGGTCAGCATGATCTCAAGACATTGGAAATGCAAAATTGCGAGGGGATTTTTGATATTTGGAATGGTTTGGCCGTGGCAAAGCGACAAATTTATGGCGAGAAATGAGAAACAGGAAGTGTCTAATAACTGTTGCACACATTGCCTGATTCTGATGAAACTTCACCAGTTTGTTCGTCGTCTGATGCGGATCACAGAGATGTGACTATTATGAGTCAAAGTTATAGCGCCACCAACTGGCAGCAGAAAGCGTGTCGTTTTCAAAATGCTTTAAAATCAGCCTCTTAATTTTACTCAATTTGCTTCAAACTTCATCACAATAATGTCAAAACATGACCGAAGAGAATCTGTGAAGGGCGTTATCGATAACTTTTATCATGTTGCCATGGCAATGTGGCAAACTTCAAATTTTGATTTTTGTGTTTTTGAGCCACTTAAAATGCTTAGAATTTCATGAAACTCAACACACACATCTGTATTAATGACAGTTAAACACTGATAAAAGCCCATAAATGGACATTGAGCGGGCGCTCCATAGCGCCACCTTTTGACAAAAGTTGGGGGTTACTTTCTCCTACAGTCACCAAACTCGGTACATATATTGGACTCATCAAGCCGGACAACTTTCTAATTTACACCCATTACCTACGACCAACATGAAGTCGGCTATTTTTATTTAAATGTAGATTTTTGGAAAAATCAGGCTGTGGAATTTGAAATACTCCTCCTAGGCCTTTTCACCGATGGCCACCAAACTCGGTCAGCATGATCTCAAGACATTGGGGACACAAAATTGCCAAGGGATTTTCAATATCTCGAACGGTTTGGCCGTGGCGGGGCAACAAATTATGGCGAGAAATGAGAAACAGGAAGTGTCTAATAACTTTGACACACTTTACCTGATTTTGACCAAACTTCAGCAGTTTGTTTGTCATCTGATGCCGAACACAGAGATGTGACTATTATAAGTCAAAGTTATAGCGCCACCAACTGGCAGCAGGAAGTGTGTTGTTTGCCAAACACTTTTAAATCAGCCTCTTAATTTTACTCAATTTGCTTCAAACTTCATCACAATAATGTCAAAACACGACCGATGAGAATCTGCGAAGGGCGTTATCCATAACTTTTATCATGTTGCCATGGCAACGTGTCAAACTTTAAATTTAGATTTTTGTGTTTTTGAGCCACTTAAAATGCTTAGAATTTCATGAAACTCAACACACACATCTGTTTTAATGACAGTTAAACACTGATAAAAGCCCATAAATGGGCATTGAGCGGGCGCTCCATAGCGCCACTTTTTGACAAAAGTTGGGGGGTTACTTTCTCCTACAGTCACCAAACTCAGTACATATATTGGACTCATCAAGCCGGACAACTTTCTAATTTACACCCATTAGCTACAACCAACAGGAAATCAGCTATTTTTATTTAAATGTGGATTTTTGGAAAAATCAGGCTGTGGAATTTGAAATACTCCTCCTAGGCCTTTCCACCGATGGCCACCAAACTCAGTCAGCATGATCTCAAGACATTGGGGACGCAAAATTGCCAGGGGATTTTCGATATCTCGAACGGTTTGGCCGTGGCGGGGCGACAAATTATGGCGAGAAATGAGAAACAGGAAGTGTCTAATAACTTTGACACACTTTGCCTGATTTTGACCAAACTTCAGCAGTTTGTTTGTCGTCTGATGCCGATCACAGAGATGTGACTATTATGAGTCAAAGTTATAGCGCCACCAACTGGCAGCAGGAAGTGTGTTGTTTGCAAAACGCTTTTAAATCAGCCTCCTAATTTTACTCAATTTGCTTCAAACTTCATCAAAATAATATCAAAACACGGCCAATGAGAATCTGTAAAGGGGTCCTTGATAGATCAAACGCTGTTGCCGTGGCAACATGTCAAACTTTAACAATTGTTTCCTGTGTTTTTGAGGCAGATAACATGCTTAAAATTTCATCAAACTCAACACACACATCAGTATTAATGATAGTAAAACACTGGCAAAAGCTCATAAATGGGCGTGGAGGAGACACTCTATAGCGCCACCTTTTGACAAAAGTTGGAGGGTTAGTTGTAGCTACAGACATCAAACTCGGTTGGTATATTGGTCTCATCAAGCCGAACAACTTTCTAATTTACACCCATTAGCTACGACCAACAGGAAGTTGGCTATTTTGATTTGAATGTGGATTTTTGGAAAAATATAGCTGTGAATAAATTCATATCACTCATAGCAGAATCAGACAGTTCACACCAAACTTTGTCAACATGATGCCAAGATACTGAAGATGCTAAATTGTGAATGGCTTTGGGATATCTTGAATGGTGTTGATGTGGTGATTTATGAAAGTAACAGTAAAAAAGATGAAGAGTTATTTCCATATATCCTTAAATTGCCTTATTCTAACTCATCAAAACTTTTTACATATAAAGAACAAGAAATTCTTAGGAAATACGTGTAGTTTCAAAATGTTATCACGCTCAGAGGCCCCAAAAACATTAAAAGTGTCATATATGTTTGTCAGATTAAAGCTCTAATACCAGGGATGAACACTAGAGGTCCTCATAAGATAAGGAATCATTTGACCTCTAACACTATTTAGCTCATTCTCAGTGTATAAGAATGACAATAATGCATAGAATCAGTTGATATGTACTGTACTGTCAGTGTACTTTTACATAATTATTTTGTATAGATGCTTAAAGAGCATTAAAATCTTTTTTAATCTTTAAAGGAAAAGTTATATGATTTATATACATATATACACTCTCACTAAAAAATCTTATAAGTATGACACTATACTGCTCAGTTCACTTAATTAGAATGAGAAACAAATACATCAACTAAGTTAATATGTATTTATTTTCAATATATTTGTTTATAATTATTTCACAGATGCTTATAGATCATTAAAATAATATTAAAAAATGGTTGTAGATCATAAAACATGGTAACTATTTAAAATAGGGTCTCTTTTGTTAACATTGGTTAATGAACTAACAAACATGAACGAACAATATATTTGTACTCGATTTTCTTCAAACTTCATCAGAATAATGTAAAAACACGGCCGATGAGAGTCTGTAAAGGCGTCCCTGATGCATCAAATACTGTTGCCATGGCAAAAAAAAAAAAAAAAAAAAAAAACATTCAAATATTTGTTTCCTGTGTTTTTGAGACAGATAGCGTGCTTAGAATTAAATAAAAAATTTTATTTTTTTAATTTTCAGTGATTTATTATATCTTTAAAGTGCAGCATTCAAACTCTTTGAAACTTTTTTCATACAAAGAACTATTCATTCTGATCAAACCCAGTTCATTTCATAATTATACAAAACTCCACGAATGAAAGAAAATTAAAAAAACATATCTAATCTCACTCTGCTCTGCACTCTGTGTGTGTGTGTGGTAAGTGGCTGAGTGTAAGGAGGGGGGATGGGTGGTAAGAGAAAGAGTCAGAGAGGAGGAGAGACAGTTAGGGTTAGTCCAGAGAGTTACTGTGAATGCATGTGCCCGCTGGGCACCGTTTTCCTGGTGCTACCGGGATGGTGATTGCGTTTGTGGCAAGGGCCCGTCATCGCTGCTTGCAGCTATATTTAGGGCCCGAGCCCAAAAGGGCGAAGGCCCTATTGTTTTTCTAAGAATTATTAGGGCCCGAGCCCAAAAGGGCGAAGGCCCTATTGTTCTTCTAAGGATTCTTATTTGTTTTTTTTTTTATTTTTATTTTTTTTCAACCGTTGGGGCACTTTTGGGGGCCTTAACATACTCAAAAACTCTTGAAAATTTGCACACACGTCGGAATCTGCCGTCGTCCGGACGCCACAGAGGCTGGGACCCGGGCGTGGTTCAGGGCCTCTACAGCGCCCCCTGGAACACAGTTTGAAAACTTGATGTACTGCGCACACATACTTGCGCGTATTGATATGAAACTCGGTACACATATAGAACTCATCGAGCTGAACAACTTTTGTACTCTATGTCATGGGCTCCACGCAACAGGAAGTGAGATATTTAGGGCTGTTTAAAAAGCGCATGCTCTGGAATTTAACGTACTCCTCCCAGGAATTCCATGGGATTGTCACCAAACTCGGTCAGCATGATCTCAAGACATTGGGGACGCTAAATTGCGAGGAGATTTTTGATATCTCGAACGGTTTGGCCGTGGCAAGGCGACAAAGTTATGGCGAGAAATGAGAAACAGGAAGTGCCTAATAACTGTTGCACACATTGCCTGATTCTGATGAAACTTCACCAGTTTGTTCCTTGTATGATGCCGATTCCATAAATGTGACTATTATGAGTCAAAGTTATAGCGCCACCAACTGGCAGCAGGAAACGTGTCATTTTCAAAATGCTTTGAAATCAGCCTCTTAATTTTAATCGATTTTCTTTAAACTTCATCAAAATCATGTCAAAACACGGCCAATAAGAATATGTAAAGGGGTCGATGATAAATCAAATGCTGTTGCCATGGCAACGTGTCAAACTTTAAAATTACATTCCTGTCTTTTCGAGGCAGATAACATGCTTAGAATTTCATGAAACTCAACACACACATCAATATTAATGATAGTTAGACACTGGCAAAAGGTCATAAATGGGCGTGGAGCAGGCACTCTATAGCGCCATCTTTTGACAAAAGTTGGGGGGTTAGTTTTTCCTACAGTCACCAAACTCTGTACTTATATTGTTCTCATCAATCTGGACAACTTTCTAAATCAAACTCATTAGCTAAGACCAACAGAAAGCCGGCTATTTTGATTTGAAGGTGGATTTTTTGAAAAATCAGGTAGTAAACAAATTCACACTTCTCCTAAGAACAACCAGCTGTTCACACCAAACTTTTTTAACATGAAGAGAAGATTCTGAAGATGTTAAATTGCGAGCGGATTTTGGATATCTCGAACGGTGTTGACGTGGTGATTTTTTAAAGATGTAGTAAAAAACATAACCCTAATTTTTTATATCTTAAAAGTGCAGCATCCAAACTCTTTAAAACTTTTTTCACACAGAGATCTAATCATTCTGAGCAAGTGCTGGAAATATAAATTTTATACAAGCTTCAATGAATTAAAGAAAATTAAAAAAATAACTCAGAAACCTGCTGTCACTCTGGTGAATGTCTCTACAGTATGTGTGTGCGTTCAGTCAGGCACAGAGAAGCTCATTATTGCAGGGGGAGGGGTGAGAGGCAGAGAGGGTGACAGAGTAGAGAGCCATCCTACAGACCATCTTTGAACAAAAAATGCACATATGTATTGTAATTACATAAATATGTCTGATCTTTGAGAGTCTGATATTTTGAGAAAATATAAAGGGTCACTAAGTCTTTCATTGTTCGTATTTTGCAGTTGTTGTTTTTTATTTATTTTTTACTTAACTGTACCATGAACTTGTCCTATTCAGTCACATAGCAAAAGATTTAAAAAAATACAACTTTTTAGCATGATCAATTTATCTTCATTGATAGACAATATTTACATAGTGTTATTTATTGAATATAAAATAATAATAATAAAAAATTAAGACAAACTTTGACAACAAAACAAACGTTACTGTTATCTCTTCAAAACATCTGAAAACCATAATTTTAAGATCAGTTATATATATATATGTATCACCCCGTTAAAATACTCAACTTGATTTTTAAAGATATTTTGAAAGAATGAAGCGTTTATAGAGCACTTTATTGTGTATTGCTGTACACCCACATGAACTGTGTTCATGTTCATGTTAATACACAGTACATAAACTTTATATGAATACTTCTTTTAGCTTAATATTAATTAACATTAATAAATGCTATTTATTTATTGGTCATGTTAACTAATATAGTTAATTTTAACAAATGAAACTGGATGGCAACATTTTATATTTTGTGTGTATGTGTCTGTGTGTTGATTTTAAAGTCTAACCCTTTCAATTCTGTAAACTTAAAATCCAAACTAGCAGATGGTTACTGTGAATGCATGTGCCAACTGGGCACTGTTTTCCTTATTGATTCTTAGTTATGTAGCGCTTAAGAGTGATGCCTTGTAACAGGAGGAGTCACCAGCAAAGCAATATCCACACAAAACTTGTACAGATAGGTAACAATGACATTTAAGCAGAAGTGGTGGACGTAAAGCAAGCAATAATAACATTTTGTTATCATCATGAATCATGTTCTTATCATCATCATCAGAGTAAAGGGAAAATTTTGCATATTGGTTCACAGTTGGCATTATCTGAAGTCCTTGCATTGATTGCATTTAATTAAATCAACATTATATTTGGTCAGTCTGATCTTGAGGCCTTAGAGATGTTAAATTGTGAGGATCTTGAGTTTTCATTGAGTTGTTATAACTTAGCCATAAAATGTCTGATCTGCCACAAAATTCACAGGTTTGGTAAGAGTCCTGGCCTGAAGACACCTAAAGGCCAATATTCAGATATTATCATAGCGCCACTTGTTGGCAGCAGGATATATCATATCTTTCACTAACTCAAACATACCAAGGTCAATCTGCACCAAACTTCATATGTTTGATAATAGTGCTGGCCTGAACACATCTACATGCCAATAATCAGTTATAGGCATAGCGCCACCAGCTGGCAGCGGCAAGTTTGGCACATTTAAATGACTTATGACATATTTTTTCTATATTTACTGTTTTAAAAGCATACTGCCCACCGTTTGCTGATTTCCTGAAGCCACCGGTCGGCGGTGAGCCCAGGTGCGAGGGCCCGTTCATCGCTGCTCGCAGCTTTAATTATTATTATTATTATTATTTTTTTTTCAATGTTTTGGGGGATTTTGGGGCCCTTAACATACACGAAAACTCTTGAAACTTTGCACACACATTGGAACCTGCGGCCATCAGGGCCGGACAAACGTTGACATGGGGGGGTCACCTGGGGGGGGCGTGGCACAGCGTTAAACATTGCGACATTTGAGTGGCCCTGGAGCGCACACCGGTTGACCTACAGTCACCAAAATTCATACACATATAGACCTCATCGAGCCGAACAACTTTCGTGCTCACAGTCCATGCTTCACCAAACAGGAAGTCAGCTATTCAGGGATGTCTAAAAAGCGCATGCAATGGAATTTGATATACTCCTCCTAGGCCTATCCACCGATGGCCACCAAACTCGGTCAGCATGACCTCAAGACATTGGGGACGCAAAATTGCCAGGGGATTTTTGATATCTCAAACGGTTTGGCCGTGGCGGGCCGACAAAGTTATGGCGAGAAATGAGAAACAGGAAGTGCCTAATAACTTTGACACACTTTGTCTGATTTTGACCAAACTTCAGCAGGTTGTTCGTCGTCTGATGCCGATCACAGAGATGTGATTATTATGAGTCAAAGTTTTAGCGCCACCAACTGGCAGCAGAAAGCGCAACGTTTTCTAAATGCTTTTAAATCAACCTCTTAATTTTACTCAATTTGCTTGAAACTTCATCCCAATAATGTCGAAACACGGCCGATGAGAATCTGTGAAGGGCATTATCGATAACTTTTATCATGTTGCCATGGCAACGTGTCAAACTTTAACTTTAGTTTTTTGTGTTTTCGAGCCACTTAAAATACTTGGAATTTCATGAAACTCAACACACACATCTTTATTAATGATATTTAGACACTGATAAAAGCCCATAAATGGGCGTGGA
The DNA here is from genome assembly GCF_049309525.1 of Garra rufa. Lineage (NCBI taxonomy): Eukaryota > Metazoa > Chordata > Actinopteri > Cypriniformes > Cyprinidae > Garra > Garra rufa. The sequence continues at coordinate 2,748,913 of NC_133369.1, read as the reverse complement.
GGAGGCACTCTATAGCGCCACCTTTTGACAAAAGTTGGGGGTTTAGTTTTGCCTACAGTTACCAAACTCGGTACATATATTGGTCTCATCAAGCCGGACAACTTTCTAATTAACACTCATTAGCTACAATAAACAGGAAGTTGGCTATTTTTATTTGAATGTGGATTTTTGGAAAAATCAGGCTGTAAATAAAATCATACTAAACAAAGCAGAAACAAGAAGTTCACACCAAACTTTGTCAACATGATAAGAATATACTCAAAATGCTAAATTGTGAGCGGATTTTGGATATCTTGAACGGTGTTGATGTGGTGATTTTTTAAAAGTCACAGTAAAAAAAGTTGCATTAATTTTTCTATATCTTTAAAGTGCCTAATACCAACTCTTCAAAACTTTGTATGTATTAAGAACAAATCATTCTTAGAAAATACACTTGGTATCAAAATTGGATCATGCTCAGAGGCCCCAAAAACATTAAAAGTATCCAGAAGTGAGAGAGGGAGAAATGAAGACTGTAATACAAGGGATGAACACCAGAGGTCCTCGTATGATAAGGAATATTTTTACCTCTAATCCTATTCTGTTCATTCTCAATGTGCAACAAAGAAACGAATGCATAGATTTATTTGGAGTTGTTATGTACTGTACTGTCACAATACGTTTACCTATTTTTAAAATAAACACTAAAAAGCATAAAAAAATTAGTTATTTTTTTAATGAAAAATTATGAAATGTTTTGTTTGTCTCTCACTGATTTGGTAACACTTTCTATGAAGCCCCTATTATAAGGGTATTTCTAAGGCATTATAATGAACGCATAATGCATTATAAAAAAAGTATAATATATTATATCATCCAATGAATATTCATAACAACAATTATCATACATTATAATACTTAAATATTAGAGGTTATAAATTTTAAGATTATGATTATTTATAACACACAGTAGACACCATTTTAAACCTACTTCATTTGTAAAGGACTATATCATATTAGATTTATTTTTTTACATTATATTCTATACTATTGACTATTAACAACTAACTCTCACCAACTAACACTCCTTACAGTGTAGACTTAGTTTAATGTTAGGCTAAGTAGAAGGTTCATGTTCTTGCAAAGTTACTTATAATCAGTTTGTCTTTTGGGGAACTGTCTAAAAACAGTGTTAGCATATATTTACCACAGCAAATAATAATTACTGCTAGCTGACATGCAGTTGCAGAGTTACTTATAAAAAGCTGTCTAACGGGTACCATCAAAATAATTAAACTGATCATATTATACATTCATCTGATCTGATACCTGATCTTATGGCTATTTGAGAATTATTATTATTATTACTTATAAGTGATCTTTGTATGCTTTAAGTAAAGTGACATCAGTAAGATGGCAAAATATGAGACTTATACATTATAACTATGAGGAGGTAATCATACTCATAAAAGCTATAATAAAAAAAAAAAATTCTAATACATTAAAACTGTTCTTATGAATGCTCATGAGATGATACAACATATTATAAGGTTTTTTATAATTTATTATGCATTCATTATAATGCCTTAAGAATACCCTTATAATGTATTATTAATACATGAACCCACAAATATTTTTAACAAATATAAATAAATGTACTAATGTACCTTTTAATAATATATGAATACTTTTTTTAGCCTAATATTAATTAACATTAATAAATGCTATTTAATTATTGTTCATGTTAACTAATATAGTTATTGTTAACAAATTAAACTGGATGTCAAAATTTTAAATATTGTGTGTATGTGTCTGTGTGTTGATTTTAATTAACCCTTTCAATTCTGTAAACTTTAAATCCAAAGTGGCAAAGGGTTACTGTGAATGCATGTGCCAACTGGGCACCGTTTTCCTGATGCTATCGGGATGGTGACTGCGCATATGGCGAGGGCCCGGTCATCGCTGCTCGCAGCTTTAATTATTATTATTATTTTTTTTATTTTTTTTCAATGTTTTGGGGGATTTCGGGGACCTTAACATACACGAAAACTCTTGAAACTTTGCACACACATTGGAACCTGCGGCCATCAGGGCCGGACAGACTTTGACATGGGGGGTTCACCTGGGGGGGGCATGGCACAGTGTTAAAAATTGCGACTTTTAAAGGGCTGTGGAGCGCACAACGGTTGACCTACAGTCACCAAAATTCATACACATATAGACCTCATCGGGCCAAACAAATTTCACACTCATAGTCCGTGCTTCGCCAAACAGGAAGTCGGCTGTTCAGGGATGTCTAAAAAGTGCATGCAATGGAATTTGAAATACTCCTACTAGGCCTTTCCACCGATGGCCACCAAACTCGGTCAGCATTATCTCAAGACATTGGGGACGCAAAATTGCCAGGGGATTTTTGATATCTCGAACGGTTTGACAGTGACGGGGCGACAAATTTATGGCGAGAAATGAGAAACAGGAAGTGCCTAATAACTTTGGCATACTTTGTCTGATTTTGACCAAACTTCAGCAGTTTGTTCGTCGTCTGATGCCGATCACAGAGATGTGACTATTATGAGTCAAAGTTATAGCGCCACCAACTGGCAGCAGAAAGTGTGACGTTTTTGAAACGCTTTAAACTCAGCCTCTTAATTTTACTCAATTTGCTTCAAACTTCATCACAATAATGGCAAAACACACTGATAAGAATCTGTGAAGGGCGTTATCCATAACTTTTATCATGTTGCCATGGCAACGTATCAAACTTTAACTTTAGTTTTTTGTGTTTTTGAGCCACTTAAAATGCTTAGAATTTCATGAAACTCAACACACACATCTGTATTAATGACAGTTAAACACTGATAAAAGCCCATAAATGGGTGTGGAGCAGGCGCTCCATAGCGCCACCTTTTGACAAAAGTTGGGGGTTACTTTGTCCTACTCGGTACATATGTTGGACTCATCAAGCCGGACAACTTTCTAATTTACACCCATTAGCTACGACCAACAGGAAGTCAGCTATTTTTAGTTAAATATGGATTTTTGGAAAATTCAAGCTGTGGAATTTGAAATACTACTCCTAGACCTTTCCACCGATGGCCACCAAACTCGGTCAGCATGATCTCAAGATATTGGGAATGTAAAATTGCCAGGGGATTTTTGGTATCTTGAACGGTTTGGCCGTGGCAGGGCGACAAATTATGGCGAGAAATGAGAAACAGGAAGTGTCTAATAATTTTGACACACTTTATCTGATTTTGACCAAACTTTAGCAGTTTGTTCGTCGTATGATACCGATCACAGAGATGTGACTATTATGAGTCAAAGTTATAGCGCCACCAACTGGCAGCAGGAAGTGTGTTGCTTGCAAAACGCTTTTAAATCAACCTCTTAATTTTACTCAATTTGCTTCAAATTTCATCAGAATGATATCAAATCACGGCCGATGAGAATCTGTGAAGGGGTCCTTGATACATCAAACGCTGTTGCCATGGCAACGTGTCAAACTTTTACATTTGTTTCCTGTGTTTTTATAAATATAGCTGTGAATAAATTCATATCACTCATAGCAGAATCAGACATCTCACACCAAACTTTGTCAACATGATGCCAAGATACTGAAGATGCTAAATTGTGAACGGCTTTGGGATATCTTGAATGGTGTTCATGGGGTGATTTATGAAAGTAACAGTAAAAAAGATTAAGAGTAATCTTCATATATCTTTAAATTGCATTATTCTAACTCATCAAAACTTTTTAACTTATAAAGAACAAGACATTCTTAGGGAATCTGAGTAGTTTCAAAATGTTATCATGCTCAGAGGCCCCAAAAACATTATAAAAGTGTAATAAATGTTTGTCAATTTAAGGCTCTAATACCAGGAATGAACACTAGAGGTCCTCATAAGATAAGGAATCGTTTGCCTCTAATGCTATTTAGCTCATTCTCAGTGTATAAGAATGACAATAATCCATAGAATCAGTGGATATGTACTGTACTGTCAGTGTACTTTTACATAATTATTTTGTATAGGTGCTTAAAGAGCATTAAAATCTTTTTTATTATCTTTTAAGGAAAAATTATATGATTTATGTACATATATACACTCTCACTGATAGAACAAAAAATCTTATAAGTATGACACTATACTGCTCATGTCACTTAATTAGAATGAGAAACAAATACATCAACTAAGTTAATATGTATTTATTTTTAATATATTTGTTTATAATTATTTTACAGATGCTTATAGATCATTAAAAAAATATTTAAAAATGGTTGTAGATCATAAAACATGGTTACTATTTAAAATAGGGTCTCTTTTAACAATGGTTAATGAACTAACAAACACAAACGAACAACGAACAATTTATTTGTACTCGATTTTCTTCAAACTTCATCAGAATAATGTAAGAACATGGCCGATGAGAGTCTGTAAAGGCATCCCTTATGCATTAAATACTGTTGCCATGGCAAATAAAAAAAATAAAAATACATTTAAATATTTGTTTCCTGTGTTTTTGAGGCAGATAGCGTGCTTACAATTTCATTTTCCATTTTCAATTTTCAATGATTTATTATATATTTAAAGTGCAGCATCCTAACTCTTTGAAACTTTTTTCATACAAATAACTATTCATTCTGATCAAACACAGTTAATTTCATACTTATACAAAACTCCACGAATGAAAGAAAATAAAAAAACATATCTGATCTCACTCTGCTCTGCACTCTATGTGTGTGTTTGTGTGGTAAGTGGCTGAGTGTAAGGAGGGGAGATGGGTGGTAAGAGAAAGAGTCAGAGAGGAGGAGAGACAGTAAGGGTTAGTCCAAAGGGTTACTGTGAATGCATGTTCCAACCGGGCACCGTTTTCCTGATGCTATCGGGATGGCGACTGCACAGTCGGCGAGGGCCCGGTCATCGCTGCTTGCAGCTTTAATTAGGGCCCGAGCCCAAAAGGGCGAAGGCCCTATTGTTTTTCTAAGGATTATTATTATTATTATTAGGGCCCGAGCCCAAAAGGGCGAAGGCCCTATTGTTTTTCTAAGGATTATTATTATTATTATTTTTTTTTTTTCAATGTTTTGGGGGATTTCGGGGGCCTTAACATACACGAAAACTCTTGAAACTTTGCACACACATTGGAACCTGCGGCCATCAGGGCCGGACAGACTTTGACATGGGGGGGTCACCTGGGGGGGGGCATGGCACAGCGTTAAAAATTGCGACTTTTGAAGGGCTCTGGAGCGCACAACGGTGGATCTACAGTCACCAAAATTCATACACATATAGACCTCATCGGGCCGAACAAATTTCACACTCATAGTCCGTGCTTCGCCAAACAGGAAGTCGGCTATTCAGGGATGTCTAAAAAGTGCATGCAATGGAATTTGAAATACTCCTACTAGGCCTTTCCACCGATTGCCACCAAACTCGGTCAGCATGATCTCAAGACATTGGGGACGCAAAATTGCCAGGGGATTTTTGATATCTCGAACGGTTTGACCGTGACGGGGCGACAAATTTATGGCGAGAAATGAGAAACAGGAAGTGCCTAATAACTTTGACATACTTTGTCTGATTTTGACCAAACTTCAGCAGTTTGTTCATCGTCTGATGCCGATCACAGAGATGTGAATATTATGAGTCAAAGTTATAGCGCCACCAACTGGCAGCAGAAAGCGTGACGTTTTTGAAACGCTTTAAACTCATCCTCTTAAGTTTACTCAATTTGCTTCAAACTTCATCACAATAATGTCAAAACACGACCGATAAGAATCTGTGAAGGGCGTTATCCATAACTTTTATCATGTTGCCATGGCAACGTGTCAAACTTTAACTTTAGTTTTTTGTGTTTTTGAGCCACTTAACATGCTTAGAATTTCATGAAACTCAACACACACATCTGTATTAATAACAGTTAAACACTGATAAAAGCCCATAAATGGGCGTGGAGCAGGCGCTCCATAGCGCCACCTTTTGACAAAAGTTGGGGGGTTACTTTGTCCTACAGTCACCAAACTCGGTACATATATTGGACTCATCAAGCCGGACAACTTTCTAATTTACACCCATTAGCTACGACCAACAGGAAGTCAGCTATTTTTATTTATATATGGATTTTTGGAAAAATCAAGCTGTGGAATTTGAAATACTCCTCCTAGACCTTTCCACCGATGGCCACCAAACTCAGTCAGCATGATCTCAAGATATTGGGAATGCAAAATTGCCAGGGGATTTTTGCTATCTCGAACGGTTTGGCCATGGCAGGGCGACAAATTATGGCGAGAAATGAGAAACAGGAAATGTCTAATAATTTTGACACACTTTAGCTGATTTTGACCAAACTTAAGCAGTTTGTTCGTAGTATGATACCGATCACAGAGATGTGACTATTATGAGTCAAAGTTATAGCGCCACCAACTGGCAGCAGGAAGTGTGTTGCTTGCAAAACGCTTTTAAATCAACCTCTTTATTTTACTCAATTTGCTTCAAACTTCATCAGAATAATATCAAAACACGGCCGATGAGAATCTGTGAAGGGGTCCTTGATACATCAAATGCTGTTGCCATGGCAACATGTCAAACTTTAACATTTGTTTCCTGTGTTTTTAAATATAGCTGTGAATAAATTCATATCACTCATAGCAGAATCAGACAGTTCACAGCAAACTTTGTCAACATGATGCCAAGATACTGAAAGATGTTAAATTGTGAACGGCTTTGGGACATCTTGAACGGTGTTGATGTGGTGATTTATGAAAGTAACAATAAAAAAGATGAAGAGTTATTTTCATATATCTTTAAATTGCATTATTCCAACTCATCAAAACTTTTTACATATAAACAACAAGAAATTCTTAGGAAATACGTGTAGTTTCAAAATGTTATCATGCTCAGAGGCCCCAAAAACATTAAAAGTGTCACATAAATTTGTCAGATTAAAGCTCTAATACCAGGGATGAACACTAGAGGTCCTCATAAGATAAGTAATCGTTTGACCTCTAATGCTATTTAGCTCATTCTCAGTGTATAAGAATGAAAATATTCCATAGAATCAGTTGATATAGACTGTACTGTCAGTGTACTTTTACATAATTATTTTGTATAGGTGCTTAAAGAGCATTAAAATCTTTTTTTAATCTTTTAAGGAAAAATTATTTGATTTATATACATATATACAATCTCACTGATAGAATAAAAAATCTTATAAGTATGACACTATACTGCTCAGTTCACTTAATTAGAATGAGAAACAAATACATCAACTAAGTTAATATGTATTTATTTTTAATATATTTGTTTATAATTATTTCACAGATGCTTATAGATCATTAAAATAATATTAAAAAATGGATGTAGATCATAAAACATGGTAACTATTTAAAATAGGGTCTCTTTTGTTAACATTAGTTAATGAACTAACACACGAACGAACAACGAACAATATTTTTGTACTCGATTTTCTTCAAACTTCATCAGAATGATGTAAAAACACGGCCGATGAGAGTCTGTAAAGGCGTCCCTGATGCATCAAATGCTGTTGCCATGGCAAATAAATAAAAATACAAAATACATTCAAATATTTGTTTCCTGTGTTTTTGAGGCAGATAGCGTGCCTAGAATTTTATTTTCCATTTTCAATTTTCAATGATTTATTATATATTTAAAGTGCAGCATCCTAACTCTTTGAAACTTTTTTCATACAAATAACTATTCATTCTGATTAAACACAGTTCATTTCATAATTATACAAAACTCCACGAATGAAAGAAAATTAAAAAACAAATCTGATCTCACTCTGCTCTGCACTCTATGTGTGTGTTTGTGTGGTAAGTGGCTGAGTGTAAGGAGGTGGGATGGGTGGTAAGAGAAAGAGTCAGACAGGAGGAGAGACAGTTAGGGTTAGTCCAAAGGGTTATTGTGAATGCATGTGCCAACTGGGCACCGTTTTCCAGATGCTATCAGTATGGCGACTGCACAGACGGCGAGGGCCCGGTCAACGCTGCTTGCAGCTTTAATTATTATTGTTGTTGTTAATAATGTTATATTGTAATTATAATATTTATTTATTATTTTTTTAGTAAAATTATTAACTGTTATTTTGTTTAATATTTGCATTTAGTAATAATAATAATCATTATTATTAATTATTACTCATATTGCAACTTGTGCAGCCCTATTTATTTATTTATTTTTTAAACATTGTTTTTTTAAATCACAATTGTGAATTCCCCCCAAATCACCCTATAATGCATATAGAACTATTCATATTAATTATTATAAATATTATATATATTATATTTATTAGGGCCCGAGCCCAAAAGGGCGAAGGCCCTATTGTTCTTCTAAGGGTTCTTATTTTATTTTTTATTTTTTTTATTTTTTTACACCTTCCGGGCACTTTTGGGGGCCTTAACATACTCAAAAACTCTTGAAAATTTGCACACACGTCGGAACCTGCGGCCATCAGGACGCCACAGAGGCTGGGACCCGGGCGTGGTTCAGGGCCTCTACAGCGCCCCCTGGAACACAGTTTGAAAACTTGATGTACTGCGCACACATACTTGCACATATTGATATGAAACTCGGTACACATATAGAACTCATCAAGCTGAACAACTTTTGTACTCTATGTCATGGACTCCACCTGACAGGAAGTGAGATATTTAGGGCTGTTTAAAAAGCGCATGCTCTGGAATTTAACGTACTCCTCCCAGGAATTCCACGGGATTGTCACCAAAGTCGGTCAGCATGATCTCAAGACATTGGGGACGCTAAATTGCGAGGAGATTTTTGATATCTCGAACGGTTTGGCCGTAGCAAGGCGACAAAGTTATGGCGAGAAATGAGAAACAGGAAGTGTCTAATAACTGTTGACCACATTGCCTGATTCTGATGAAACTTCACCAGTTTGTTCGTTGTATGATGCCGATTCCATAAATGTGACTATTATGAGTCAAAGTTATAGCGCCACCAACTGGCAGCAGGAAGTGTGTCATTTTCAAAATGCTTTGAAATCAGCCACTTAATTTTACTCGATTTTCTTTAAACTTCATCAAAATCATGTCAAAACACGGCCGATAAGAATATGTAAAGGGGTCGATGATAAATCGAATGCTGTTGCCATGGCAACATGTCAAACTTTAAAATTAGATTCCTGTCTTTTCGAGGCAGTTAACATGCTTAGAATTTCATGAAACTCAACACACACATCAATATTTATGATAGTTAGACACTGGCAAAAGGTCATAAATGGGCGTGGAGCAGGCACTCTATAGCGCCATCTTTTGACAAAAGTTGGGGGGTTAGTTTTTCCTACAGTCACCAAACTCTGTACATATATTAATCTCATCAATTTGGACAACTTTCTAAATCAAACTCATTAGCTGAGACCAACAGGAAGCCGGCTATTTTGATTTGAATGTGGATTTTTGGAAAAATCAGGCTGTAAACAAATGCACACTACTTCTAAGAACAACCAGCTGCTCACACCAAACTTTTTTAACATGAAGAGAATATTCTGAAGATGTTAAATTGCGAGCGGATTTTGGATATCTTGAACGGTGTGGACGTGGTGATTTTTTAAAGATATAGTAAAAAATATTTTTATATCTTTAAAGTGCAGCATCCAAACTCTTTAAAACTTTTTTCACACAGAGATCTAATCATTCTGAACAAGTGCTGCAAATAAAAAATGTATACAAGCTTCTATGAATTAAAGAAAATTAAAAAAATAACTCAGAAACCTGCTGTCACTCTGGTGAATGTCTCTACAGTATGTGTGTGCGTTCAGTCAGGCACAGAGAAGCTCATTATTGCAGGGGGGAGGGGTGAGAGGCAGAGAGGGTGACAGAGTAGAGAGCCATCCTACAGACCATCTTTGAACAAAAAATGCACATATGTATTTTAATTACATAAATATATCTGATCTTTGAGAGTCTGATATTTTGAGAAAATATAAAGGGTCACTAAGTCTTTCATTGTTCGTATTTTGCAGTTGTTGTTTTTTATTTATTTTTTTACTTAACTGTACCATGAACTTGTCCTATTCAGTCACATAGCAAAAGATTTAAAAAAATACAACTTTTTAGCATGATCAATTTATCTTCATTGATAGACAATATTTACATAGTGTTATTTATTGAATATAAAATAATAATAATAAAAAATTATGACAAACTTTGACAACAAAACAAACGTTACTGTTATCTCTTCAAAACATCTGAAAACCATAATTTTAAGATCAGTTATAAATATATATATATCACCCCGTTAAAATACTCAACTTGATTTTTAAAGATGTTTTGAAAGAATGAAGCGTTTATAGAGCACTTTATTGTGTATTGCTGTACACCCACATGAACTGTGTTCATGTTCATGTTAATTCACAGTACATAAACTTTATATGAATACTTTTTTAGCTAAATATTAATTAACATTAATAAATGCTATTTATGTATTGGTCATGTTAACTAATATAGTTAATGCTAACAAATAAAACTGAATGGCAACATTTTATATTCTGTGTGTATGTGTCTGTGTGTTGATTTTAAAGTCTAACCCTTTCAATTCTGTAAACTTAAAATCCAAACTAGCAGAGGGTTACTGTGAATGCATGTGCCAACTGGGCACCGTCTTCCTTATTGATTCTTAGTTATGTAGCACTTAAGAGTGATGTCTGATAACAGGAGTCACCAGCAAAGCAATATCCACACAAAAATTGTACAGATAGGTAACAATGACATTTAAGCAGAAGTGGTGGATGTAAAGGAAGCAATAATAACATTTTGCTATCATCATGAATCATGTTCTTATCATCATTTGTAGCATACTGGTTCACAGTTGGCATTTGTCTGAAGTCCTTGCATTGATTGCATTTAGTTAAATCAACATTATATGTGGTCAGTCTGATCTTGAAGCCTTAGAGATGTTAAATTGTGAAGATCTTGAGTTTTCATTAAAGGGCATGTCCGTGGTGGCCTGACAAAGTTTGATGTTTCTGCATAGACATAGAAGTGGTTATAACTTAGCCTGAAACTGTCTGATCTGCCACAAAATTCACAGGTTTGGTAAGAGTCCTGGCCTGAAGACACCTAAAGACCAATATTCAGATATTATCATAGCGCCACCTGTTGGCAGCAGGATATCTCATATATTTCACTAACTCAAACATACCAAGGTCAATCTGCACCAAACTTCATATGTTTGATAATAGTGCTGGCCTGAACACATCTACATGCCAATAATCAGTTATAGGCATAGCGCCACCAGCTGGCAGCGGCAAGTTTGGCACATTTAAGTGACTTTGACATATTTCTCCTACATTTACTGTATTAAAAGCATACTGCCCACCGTTTGCTGTTTTCCTGAAGCCACCGGTCGGCGGTGAGCCCGGGTGCGAGGGCCCGTTCATCGCTGCTCGCAGCTTTAATTCTAATTACTTTCATTAGGGCCCGAGCCCAAAAGGGCGAAGGCCCTATTGTTCTTCTAAGGATTCTTATTTTTTTTTTTTTTTTTTTTTTTTTCAACCGTTGGGGCACTTTTGGGGGCCTTAACATACTCAAAAACTTTGCACACACGTCGGAATCTGCCGTCGTCCGGACGCCACAGAGGCTGGGACCCGGGCGTGGTTCAGGGCCTCTACAGCGCCCCCTGGAACACAGTTTGAAAACTTGATGTACTGCGCACACATACTTGCGCGTATTGATATGAAACTCGGTACACATATAGAACTCATCGAGCTGAACAACTTTTGTACTCTATGTCATGGGCTCCACGCAACAGGAAGTGAGATATTTAGGGCTGTTTAAAAAGCGCATGCTCTGGAATTTAACGTACTCCTCCCAGGAATTCCATGGGATTGTCACCAAACTCGGTGAGCATGATCTCAAGACATTGGGGACGCTAAATTGCGAGGAGATTTTTGATATCTCGAACGGTTTGGCCGTGGCAAGGCGACAAAGTTATGGCGAGAAATGAGAAACAGGAAGTGTCTAATAACTGTTGCACACATTGCCTGATTCTGATGAAACTTCACCAGTTTGTTCCTTGTATGATGCCGATTCCATAAATGTGACTATTATGAGTCAAAGTTATAGCGCCACCAACTGGCAGCAGGAAACGTGTCATTTTCAAAATGCTTTGAAATCAGCCTCTTAATTTTACTTGATTTTCTTTAAACTTCATCAAAATCATGTCAAAACACGGCCGATAAGAATATGTAAAGGGGTCGATGATAAATCGAATGCTGTTGCCATGGCAACATGTCAAACTTTAAAATTAGATTCCTGTCTTTTCGAGGCAGATAACATGCTTAGAATTTCATGAAACTCAACACACACATCAATATTTATGATAGTTAGACACTGGCAAAAGGTCATAAATGGGCGTGGAGCAGGCACTCTATAGCGCCATCTTTTGACAAAAGTTGGGGGGTTAGTTTTTCCTACAGTCACCAAACTCTGTACATATATTAATCTCATCAATTTGGACAACTTTCTAAATCAAACTCATTAGCTGAGACCAACAGGAAGCCGGCTATTTTGATTTGAATGTGGATTTTTGGAAAAATCAGGCTGTAAACAAATGCACACTACTTCTAAGAACAACCAGCTGTTCACACCAAACTTTTTTAACATGAAGAGAATATTCTGAAGATGTTAAATTGCGAGCGGATTTTGGATATCTTGAACGGTGTGGACGTGGTGATTTTTTAAAGATATAGTAAAAAACATAACCCTAATTTTTTATATCTTTAAAGTGCAGCATCCAAACTCTTTAAAACTTTTTTCACACATAGATCTAATCATTCTGAGCAAGTGCTGGAAATATTAATTTTATACAAGCTTCAATGAATTAAAGAAAATTAAAAAAATAACTCAGAAACCTGCTGTCACTCTGGTGAATGTCTCTACAGTATGTGTGTGCGTTCAGTCAGGCACAGAGAAGCTCATTATTGCAGGGGGGAGGGGTGAGAGGCAGAGAGGGTGACAGAGTAGAGAGCCATTCTACAGACCATCTTTGAACAAAAACTGCACATATGTATTGTAATTACATAAATATGTCTGATCTTTGAGAGTCTGATATTTTGAGAAAATATAAAGGGTCACTAAGTCTTTCATTGTTCGTATTTTGCAGTTGTTGTTTATTTATTTTTGTACTTAACTGTACCATGAACTTGTCCTATTCAGTCACATAGCAAAAGATTTAAAAAAATACAACTTTTTAGCATGATCAATTTATCTTCATTGATAGACAATATTTACATAGTGTTATTTATTGAATATAAAATAATAATAATAAAAAATTAAGACAAACTTTGACAACAAAACAAACGTTACTGTTATCTCTTCAAAACATCTGAAAACCATAATTTTAAGATCAGTTATATATATATATATATATATATATATATATATATATATATATATATATATATATGTATCACCCCGTTAAAATACTCAACTTGATTTTTAAAGATATTTTGAAAGAATGAAGAGTTTATAGAGCACTTTATTGTGTATTGCTGTACACCCACATGAACTGTGTTCATGTTCATGTTAAATCACAGTACATAAACTTTATATGAATACTTTTTTTAGCTTAATATTAATTAACATTAATAAATGCTATTTATTTATTGGTCATGTTAACTAATATAGTTAATTTTAACAAATGAAACTGGATGGCAACATTTTATATTTTGTGTGTATGTGTCTGTGTGTTGATTTTAAAGTGTAACCCTTTCAATTCAGTAAACTTAAAATCCAAACTAGAAGAGGGTTACTGTGAATGCATGTGCCAACTGGGCACCGTCTTCCTTATTGATTCTTAGTTATGTAGCACTTAAGAGTGATGTCTTATAACAGGAGTCACTAGCAAAGCAATATCCACACAAAAATTGTACAGATAGGTAACAATGACATTTAAGCAGAAGTGGTGGATGTAAAGGAAGCAATAATAACATTTTGCTATCATCATGAATCATGTTCTTATCATCATTTGTAGCATACTGGTTCACAGTTGGCATTTATCTGAAGTCCTTGCATTGATTGCATTTAGTTAAATCAACATTATATTTGGTCAGTCTGATCTTGAAGCCTTAGAGATGTTAAATTGTGAAGATCTTGAGTTTTCATTAAAGGGCATGTCCGTGGTGGCCTGACAAAGTTTGATGTTTCTGCATAGACATAGAAGTGGTTATAACTTAGCCTGAAAATGTCTGATCTGCCACAAAATTCACAGGTTTGGCAAGTGTCCTGGCCTGAAGACACCTAAAGACCAATATTCAGATATTATCATAGCGCCACCTGTTGGCAGCAGGATATCTCATATATTTCACTAACTCAAACATAGCAAGGTCAATCTGCACCAAACTTCATATGTTTGATAATAGTGCTGGCCTGAACACATCTACATGCCAATAATCAGTTATAGGCATAACGCCACCAGCTGGCAGCGGCAAGTTTGGCACATTTAAGTGACTTTGACATATTTCTCCTATATTTACTGTATTAAAAGCATACTGCCCACCGTTTGCTGTTTTCCTGAAGCCACCGGTCGGCGGTGAGCCCGGGTGCGAGGGCCCGTTCATCGCTGCTCGCAGCTTTAATTTTCATTATTTTTCATTTTAAAAATAATTTATCTGTGGTTGTATTAGGCAAAAATTAAGAAATTCAAAAATATATATTTATATAATTATATATTATTATTATTTATTAACACATTTTATTCCATCTCTACATTTTTTATTTAAAATTTTTATTAATCTGTAAAATTGACACTTGAAAAAAGTTAAATAAAAAGTGTCAGTCTAAATTGCAATACTGTTTTTATATCAGTCAACAAATCATATTTACAACGATTATTGAGTGTAGCTTAAATACTCACATGAACACACCCAGTCAATATTATTTCTGCAATCATTAACATCGTAAACTGACACTGCTAATAATAAAATAGTGATAGAGTTCATCAGGTTTATTACAGTATTTGATGCATGTAAACACAACTATGTAATCTAAGCAAGTGTAATTCAACTTATCCGGACAGACATCTGCTGCTGTCTAATGCTGGAGGAGATTCTGGGAACTTCACAAAAGCACACAGAGAATGATGGAGCATCAGAAAGGAGAAATGCTTGTTTGCATGCACTTGGGCCTCAAGAGAATCTGTGATTGGTGGAGCGCATAATGACATGCATTCGCCTTCTGGTCATGAGTTGCACAGATGAGAGCGCACACAATAAACTGACCTATTTTATACAAAAAACCCTATATATATCTGGGAAAAATAGACATGGAATTCTAAAAATTCAAGTGACAAAGCACCGAGGACAGAAAGAGGATATGATGCAACACATCAACAGAAAAAGGTTAAGCACAGGGAAATCTGAAGCCCTCAGGAGTCGACAACAGCCAAATGGGTGTTATATGGGATTGATTTCACTGAAAAATGATGCCATTACTAACATGTTTCAGTGTTATTTTACTAATATTTTAAATTTAAAAGATTTGAGCATTTTTAAAAGTTTTTGTTTCATGCATTTTTATTCATTTTTAGTTTTAGTTTATTCAAATTATTTCAGTTAACATTGTTTCAAATAAAAAAATAAATAAAAAAAAATTATATATATATATATATATATATATATATATATATATATATATATATATAGTTTCAGTTTTAGTAAACTATAATAACCCTGACGTGATTGGACTGTGCAAATAAAAACAATACCATAAGACGAAATGCATTAACTGACAGAACACCTTGAATTCAATGCAAGTCGCTATGAATAAAAGCACCTGCCAAAAGCATAAATATAAATGCATGAATCTCGAGCAGACAAACATGTCTCCATGAGTGTGCTGTGTGTCCATCTGCCTCACAAACACTCGTCTGATGCCCTCAGATCACCCTGCTGCTCCTGATCGGGTCAGCTACATCTCTCATTACATCACCCAGTGATGCTCACTGTCACTCAATTATACAGACATGTGTCTGTCTTTACATGTTGTCTCCAGCGTGAGAGTTTCTTCATACACTGACTATTCTTCATACACTATGACATGTCAGATATACAATACAGGCCTTGTTTCACCTTAAATCTTAAGGTCTGCTCGGGATATTGGGGTAATGCTGACGTCAGAGGCCAGTGTTTTGTTTTTTTTGACACAACCTAGAACTGAGAAATCTGGGCCAAACTCAGCGAATGGCTGCATCCTCTGCTCAGGCGAAGATAATTGACCAACATATGGACGAAACAACTGTGATGGGACAGAAAACTAAAATACCTCCAGCATTTTTCCTTTTTTAAACAAAAGCACTCAAATATATAATAACATTCAGATTCACTCAGATACGCTAGATATCGATACACAAACATACTGATGGATGGATGGATAGATGGACTTATAGATGGATGGATGGATGGACGGACGGACGGAAGGATGGATGGATGGATGGATGTATGGACAGACGGACGGATGTATAGATGGATGGATGTATAGATGGATGTATGGACAGATGGACAGACGTATAGATGGATGGATGTATAGATGGATGTATGGACAGACGGACGGACGTATAGATGGATGGATGTATAGATGGATGTATGGACAGACGGACGGACGGACATATAGACCAATGTATAGATGGATAGATGGACAGACGGATGGACGTATAGATGGATGGATGTATAGATGGATGTATGGACAGACGGACGGACGGACATATAGACCAATGTATAGATGGATAGATGGACAGACGGATGGACGTATAGATGGATGGATGTATAGATGGATGTATGGACAGACGGACGGACGGACATATAGACCAATGTATAGATGGATAGATGGACAGACGGATGGACGTATAGATGGATGGATGTATAGATGGATGAATGGACAGACGGACGGACGTATAGATCGATGAAAGGATGAATGGACATATAGATGGAAGGATGAATGGATTGACGGACGTATAGATGGATAGACATACAAATGGATGGATGGATAAACATATAGATGGACATATGGATGAATGGATGGACAGACATTTAAATGGACATATAGATGGATGAAATGATGGATAGACGTATAGATAGAAGGATGAATGGATTGACGGATGTATAAATTGAACGTATAGATGGATGGATGGATGGATGGATGGATGATGGATGCATAGATTGATGGATGGACAGATGCATACAAATGAATGGATGGATAGACATAGAGATGGACATAAAGATGGATGGATAGATTGGACAGACGGAACTATAGATGGATGGATGTACAGATGCATGGACATACAATTGGACAGATGGATAGACATACAAATGGATGGATGGATAGACAGACAGACATATAGATGGACGTATAGATGGATGGATGGACGGACGGACGGACGTACAAATGGATGGATGGATGGATAGACATATAGATGATGGATGAAAGGATGGATGGACGTATAGATGAATGGATGGACGGACATATAGACGGACGTATAGATGGAAATATAGATGATGGATGGATGGACAAACAAATGGATGGATGATGGATAGACGTATAGATGGATATATAGATGGATGGATGAATGGACAGACAGACTGACGGATGGATAGACACAGATGGAATGATGGATGGACACATGGATAGACATAGATGGATGGATGGGTGGATGGATGTACTGTATAGATGGACATATAGATGTACAGATGGATTGATAGACGAACTGACGTATAGATGGATGGATGTATAGATGGCTGGATGGACGGACATACAAATGGATCAATGGATGGATGTATAGATGGATGGATAGACGTATAGATGGATGGATGGATGGATAGATAAATGGACAGAGTTATAAATTACTGGATTTATGAAAATAATTATAAATGGATTGATACTCATGGATGGATAGCGTATAGTTAGACAGATGGAGAGAAAGAACGAGACAACAGACAGAAAGATAAACAAATAATCATCATCTATATTTAGAGTTGTGAAATTTTAAATGTGGCCCTTATTCGCTTCTCTCTGCTGGTGTTTATGTAATCGCTCTATACATTATCAGCTTCACACAGGCGTTACATAAACTCAGCACGAGCATCACGAAGAAACACGTGATCATTGTTATTGTCATGAACGCGCTGTGTTTCTCTCATCCATCCTTACATGCAACAAAACTGACGAGAAGGAGGTCTCTGCAGAGCAACAAAAGGCGTTCCTCAATTTTTGGGCGTTTTCCAATAGGGTGGGCGTTTTTCAACCTCTGTACCTGGTTTGCTAAAACTTGAGTGGGCGATTTCTAATACTTGAATACGCTTTTCCCATCAGACATGAGTGATAAAGCGAGAAGTTGGTGAAAGCTCGGGAGCTCACCTGTCCTGCGTATGGATGTAAGTGGATTTTTGTAAATTCTCATTTTGTCTAAGGTAACTTTTTAATTAGTCTGTGTAAATTTGTTTACAACATGATTAGACAGAAAAAGCTCCAAGAGGTCTGCCACTTCTGTCGCTAACTATTATTAGCAAACATTCGCTAACTTTTTGGTGCATAAGTTCGTTACTTTAGTGTTGATAGTGGTAGTTTGCTTAATTTTTTTTCCTGTCGGCGCACTCTAATATAATAATGACTAGTTAGCTTGTCAGACTAGAAAACACTACCTAAGTAAGTTAATAAATAGTTGTAAACCAATGTTAGGTTAGCTATTCCACCGAATAAGTGACATTTATGTCCCCAGGCCTAAACCAGGATTAGTCCATAGTTCAATTAGGACATTTAAATAATTTTCATAAACATGCTTAGAAAAAACATTACTGGTGTTCATCTTGAGACAAAATAAAGGCACTGATATATTTTAAGATCAGTGAGTGCAAGTTTCTTTTAGTTGGAACAGCTCAGACTTACATATTAGTCTAAGACTAGGCTTTAAAATTGTTTGTAAAACCCGGGGTATAGGTACTAATATGTACAGAAAATAACTATAAATACATTTTATTAAGGAAATTGTTGTGCACATTAATCTAACTGCAAATTTGATCTAATTATAAAATTATTAAAAACTATAATATTTTGGATAAATTACACGTTTTCATTCAGTCCAGAACACACTCCCTTCATATATGAAATGGTGTTTGAGTGTGAGGTGCGCTGTAAGAAAACAAGAAAAGCACCACAGAAAAGCTGAAAAAGCATTGCTTGTTAAGTTTATTATTTTTAATATCAACTTTAATGTAATATTTATTATTTTTCTGTTATTTATATTATATCTCATTACCTATCATGTACCCCTAAACATAACCCTAACAAAAACCTCTGCAGACCACTAGATTTAAATAGAAACACGATTTTACCTTTTTTAGTATTAAGATCAGCTCACTAGTCAATGTTCAACACTCTTCACTATATCAGTGCAGGCATTAACACCTCACATGTGTAGTCAAACCTATAGACTAACATAATCGATGAATGTTAAAATGTAAAATAATTATGTACAGAGGAGGAAACTTGTTTTAAATTAAAATGTATGAACTTGTTGTCTATTCAGCACATCACAATTCAGCGGAGAGGACAAGAGCCTCAACCACAGCACTTCTATGCAGATACTAATTTATTCACATGTCCCTTCTGCACATCTCAAATATGTAAGCCCAGACAGTATCATCAAATACTGGCCCATATAGCTGGGCATAAAATAAGAGCAATTGAATATGGAGGTGAGTGTATATGCATATCTTATAAATTTGTATAAAAAATTTTTTTACGTCTACTAACATGGCTATTTTCAATTTTGCTTTAGATTATGTTATATACAGCTGTGGCCTTGGCTGTGGCCAAAAGGCCAAGCATTTTCACTGCTGCCAGTGTCCACAGACCTACATAAATAAAGCTGCTATAAAAAGGCATCTTTGCAGTTTCCACCCGCTGCCCCCAGCAGCACCTGATCCACCACAAGAAACTCCTTCACTGCCACCAGCAGCACCTGATCCACCACAAGAAACTCCTTCACTGCCACCAGCAGCACCTCATCCACCACAAGAAACTCCTTCACTGCCACCAGCAGCACCTCATCCACCACAAGAAACTCCTTCACTGCCACCAGCAGCACCTCATCCACCACAAGAAACTCCTTCACTGCCACCAGCAGCACCTCATCCACCACAAGAAACTCCTTCACTGCCACCAGCAGCACCTCATCCACCACAAGAAACTCCTTCACTGCCACCAGCAGCACCTCATCCACCACAAGAAACTCCTTCACTGCCACCAGCAGCACCTCATCCACCACAAGAAACTCCTTCACTGCCACCAGCAGCACCTCATCCACCACAAGAAACTCCTTCACTGCCACCAGCAGCACCTCATCCACCACAAGAAACTCCTTCACTGCCACCAGCAGCACCTCATCCACCACAGGAAACTCCTTCACTGCCACCAGTAGCACCTGCTCCAGCAGCTCCTCCAGTGATTAAAAGAAAGCAGATCACTGTGAGGTGTCCTCACTGTGGTGTGAGTCTAAATTCAAAAAATTTGAAAAAACACATTGAGCGGAAACATCAACCTATACATGCCGTATCTTCAACTTATCATTTACCAACACAGTGTGTTGATAAAAAGAATGGGATATATGTTGTAGCAAAATCATTTCGTGGGCCCTGTATTCCCATTCATGTGGCCAAGAAAATTTGGGGCTCATCACACAAGGTAATGTGTGAAATGGATATGTGCAACACTTGTGCTGAAATGACTCAAAGGAGTGAACTTTTGGTTACATCATGTATTCATCTGAGATCAGTAGACTACTCCTGCGCTATTGCACCACATGAAGAGTTATCAGAGGACGTGTTGACTGAGATGGTGGAGCAAAAATGGTTTGGTAACACAAGGAAAAACCAATGCCTAACACTGCAAGGTCAGGCTAAAAGTAAAGGTGCAACATTTACTAGCCTTGTTACTATTGGAGGCCCCGACTACAAGCATTATATATCAGTATATGAGCCAAGGGCTTCTTATTACAGTAGACTGGGCAGAGTTTTGGTTAATTACAATTCCAAGACAAACACTTGGCACTGCCCTTGTATCAAAGGTAGGAGATCGTGTCTGCATAAGTGCATAGCAAAATGGTGTCTCTTTCAAATGAAGCGGGAGCTCTTCACAACCATGCCAGAAGCAGCTGCAGAGATTGAACCAGCAGAACATGATGACCTGTCTGGCCTGCAATGGGAATATCCTCCAAAGAGTGATGTCCTGAAGCGGATGGTACAATATATATACCATAACAAAAAGCTTCCAGACACACTATCAGATGTTTTTATAGAAGATGTAAAGAAGGAAGACATTCCTCAACATCTTATTCCTGAAGAGGAGTTCTGCTCTCAGTGCCCTGGACCTGTTCCTCTCAGTGCTCCTGTCCTTATCACCAAAAATGCTAAAGTGGCGACACTCACTGGTGTAGTGACAGGTAGGCATTGCTGGTTTGTACATTTTTAATGATAATGTTTAATATTAATAAGCTGTTGATTTCTACTAACTAAAAGTTAAGGATATTCGACTTTCGGGTGAAATTTATGGAAAATGATAAAAGGTAATTGCTACAGTGATAATATATCATAAAAGAAGGGCATTTAAGTAGAAGCATGCATTTATTCTTCTAAAGCAATTTGTTAAAATAAAAGCTAACAACAGTGGTGGGTATACCACAACAAAAATGTCAATGTCTTAATAACTTGTAACTTTCCTTGAGCATCGATTACAGCTTAACAACGACGACATATGCTGTTCGCAAATCAACTTATTGTCTAGGGAGGGACAGCATCCCACTCTTGTTAAAGGGCTACCCTCAGGTCATTGAGATTCTGACGTTCAGGGTTACAACTTTCTATATGACGACTCTGCTTATCCCATAGGTTTTCTATGGGATTCATGTCTGGAGAAAGTGCAAGCCACTCCATTTGAGGTACCCCAGCCTCCTGCCACTATTCCCTGATGATGCGACCTCGATGAGCTGGGGCATTGTCATCCATAAAAATGAAATCAGGCCTGTGTTGCTCATGCAGAGGCACAACGACTGGATTAATGGTGTTATTCAGATAGTATTGGCTTGTCAAAGTACCATGTAGAGGGTCGTGACTCTGCACCCCAGAATCTCAATGACCCGAGGGCAGCCCTTTAAGAAGAGTGGGATGCTGTGCCTCCCCAGACAATAAGTCAATTTGCAAAAGTTGAATATCCCTAACTTTTTGTGAGTAGTACATGTCTTTTTTTTTTGCATTATACTCCAGTATTAGGGCAGTATTAAAGTATGATATTCACAATAATCCATACCATTATTATCTGTTTATTTACCTCATTAGGAATATCCACATACTGCAAGAAATGCAGTAATTGTGGTATGTTTTACCGATACCAGGACTGGATGCATGGGCTTCACAACTTTAATGATAAAGTGCTGCTAAGCATCTTTCTATGCATCTTCATAAGGAATTCTGTTCAGGTTTTGTTTCTGAAATTTAAGATACATTAGGCTCAGGATTGTTCAACTTAATCTAGCACTGATATATGTTCTCATGACTGTTCTCACTCAGGATCATGTGTCAGTTGGAAGGGTGCATTCCATATTGCAAAAGACAACACACGTGCCTTACCCAAAGGAGACAGAGTTTCTTCATGCATATTTACATTTTGAGGCACTAACTCACCATGATTATGCCTTTTCGTGTCTAAAATGTGGACATCATCCTCCAGTTGTTGTAATGGACTTGCATAAAAAGGGAGTGTTCAACATGGCAGGTAAAGAATCACATTTTTTTGACAATTTCTATTTGCAGTTAATTTGTGTTAATTTAATTTTGTTTCTTTATCCAGTCAGTGACATAAGTGAGCCACCTGAAACCTTCAATGGAGAGGTGAATTCCGAGGAGTTCTGGGAGACTCTTTCAATGGAGAGGATTGCAACTGGCTTGTTGAGGAGTAAGTTGCAACAAGACAATTAGTCTATCATGTGCAATAATGTAAACAACTTCCTTGTCTCTTGTACATATACTAGTTGAGTTCATTGCATCAGTGGTTCCCAACCACGTTCCTGGAGGCCCACCAACACTGCTCATTTTGCATCTCTCCTCTGACACACACATTTCAGATCTTGGAGTCTCTACTAATGAGCTGATGATCTGAATCAGGTGTGTTTGATTAAGGAGACATGGAAAACATGCAGTGTTGGGGGTTCCTCCAGGAATGTGGTTGAGAACCACTGATTTACACATGTATTTACACATCTAAACAAAATGCCTTGTTTCAAGAGTTTGTTTCACTACTTTATTTTCTGTATGATTTTAGTTGGAGACACAAATCCTTACACTTTGAAACCCAATTATGAAAACTGGGCCCCTTGGATCGGCAGACACACACGCAGGTCACCATCTTTGATAAACACAGAGTGGAAGAAAGTGCAGACCACAAATACACTAGACAACATCGCTGAAATAGACATGACAGAAGAGAGACTCAGTGATGAATTAATGAACCTAAAGGTATGCACCAGCTCAGTATAAATCTCTATAGCCTCTTATAATTGGCAGTTTATTAAAAATGGTGAAGGTTGTCCAGTAATGAAACAATCACTATGCAGGTCTAAATAAGTTGTTACCTTCTAGTCGTAGTTAGAACTAACACACAAAGAGCTAGTTTCATATTGTAATGTAATATCAGACATATTTGTGCTTTACCAGGTTGCAGACATTCGTAAACTCTGCAAGGCCTGTGGAGTTGGCACTGAAGGATCAAAGACTGATCTTCTATCCAGACTGAGAAAAGAAATGCAGAACAGAACTGCATATGACAAGATTTTTCAAAAAGTTTGGGGAGCATCAGGTATATGGTGGGCTCTGTGAGTTCAAATGTATATGTTCTGAAAGTTAATGAATTTCATTCACTAAACAAACTATACTACTCTTTGTCAGGTGGATGGGCAGCCATTTTATGCCCTTGTGGTATAGTTTACAGTGTAAAATTTCTCCTCCGTGCTGAAAGTCCTAGAGACTTTACGGACATGTTATTTTCATGGAAACATATCCCAAACATTTGTATTTATGATTTTGCCAGAGGACTGGCCACCCATTCCAACTTAAGGAGGCCAGAAGCAATGCCATTTACACCCTTTGAGGGACGACTTGCGGAATCTACAGAAAACAATATAACAGCTGCAGAGAGCGGAACCCTAACTATAAGCCTACCCTGGATAAAAGAGAAGAAGATGGATGAGGATGATAATTGCCATCCAGTGACTGGTTCTTCCGAGCACTATGCTCTATCTGACAAGTTCCATGAGGCCAACAGTAAGGATAAGCGAGACACACTTAGAAAGATTCAGATTGTCCCAGAGTTGGCTGGCCGAGTGAACACACAAGCTGCCGAACAACTTTTCGCTGGAATGCGCAAGAACAACTATTTCTTGAATATGATGTCTCCCACCACCCACATGTTTCTTGTAAGAAACATTTTGCACTTGCAAAACAAAGAAAAAAATGGATCCATGCTGTCAAAAATACAGAAGAACCTTGGGCATCCAAAAACGACTATAAACCTCCAAACTGATTTGTTTGGACGTTTGGTTGTAGGTAAGTTTATTACATGTATACTTTGAATCTTATCTCTTATTTGCTATTTACAAATCATTATGTCTTTTATGTGTCTTTAAATAAAGAGAACAGGGCTCCTGAAATGACCAGACTACATCTAATAAAACCTAGCAAGGCTTGCTGGGGAAAGCCACTGACTCGATCACAGCGTAAACTGGTAATATAGCTAAACAGTTCTATTACTTCTATTATGATTAAATTTTGCATTTTCATTTATGCATTCAGACACTCATATCCTAAGGAACTTACAACTGATTTATCATAGAGCCAACAATATTCACTGTGTGCAACGCCAGGTCTTTTAGAAGACTAAGACTACTAAGAATCTGTTTTGTAAGTAATAGAAAATTTCTGTTCTCTTGACAGATGGCTCAAGTTCATTCTGCAAATGCTGATGATGAAGTAGCACTTGTGGGCTCTATTGTCATAAAACAGAAAGACTTAATAACACTGACAAACCTTTGCGAGGTGGAAGGAAATGTAAGAAACAGACAAATACATGAATCAAAACTTAAAATCATAATAAAATGTCCATTTCAAAGTAGCTAAATGTTTTCACACAGGTGCTGAATTCCTGCTTCTGTGTGCTGCAACAGATTGCACTCTCCCAGGTTTAACCTCAAAGTTTGAGAGCATAAATAAATTCATTTTGTTCAAATACTTCAACTAACAATTTTATTTTTGTGGCCAGAATGTGGACATCTATCCAGTTGACAGCCATACCATAGTGACATGGTTGCCACCAATTTGTGCACATCCCATGGACCACTTACCTGTAAGGATCACTGACATATGTAATGTATTTAAATATTAAACATACTATATACTATAAAACATTTTTTTTAATATACATGTAGCCTGAAATTATGAGCAAGGATGCTGTGGTCTTCCCATCTTGGGTGCCAGGGCATTGGATGCTGTGTGTGAGTCTGCTTTAATGTTGGGATACATAAACATATACAATACCAATTGTTGTACAAACTGAAATCAGCGGCATATTTCTGATTATTTCCTTGATTATTATGCCTTTCCTAAAAACTAACACAGGGTGAAAACATTTTTTCAGATCATGAAGCCAAAATTGCGTGAATTGTATTTTCTCAATTCCCTGAAAACTCCAGGTTTTGGAGATGGCACTTACATTGCCATATACAGGTTTTGCTGTTACAGAATTTTGTGTTCTCTGGTTCTATGTTCAGTTCTCTTTTTGTTTTGTTTTTTGTTTTGTTTTTTTTCATTGGCTTTTTTCTCATTGCATACAATTTAAGGAACACTTTACTTGCAACACACTTTAATTTTAGGGTCATATATTAATTAATCCCTGCATTAAGAAGAAAGCCATGTGAAAAATAAAGGCGGGACAGTTCCTGTTAAACTCTGCCTTTATTATTTTCTGTTCTGTTTCAAATTTACTTGGTAATCATATGTAGTATTGCAGGGTAGTTCTCTTTTAAAAACCCTGTTTGTAGTGTATATCTTAATGTGTGTGTTTTTTTTTGTGTTTTTTTTTCATTCATTTCTTTTTTTTGACAGAGAAATTGCTCAGAGCCTGTGTCCAGGGACATGGACAGAATTCTATTCTGAGGACCTTGGGGTATGTTTCATTTTACACCAAATGTGATTGAAATATTTTATGAATTAGGGCTTTAGTGGTACTAGTTAAAAAAGATATCATATGTAATTTACTTATCTAGGATATACCTCGACAAGAGATGTCTTGCAGCTGTGGAGTCTTCATACTAATGGTAGGATCAATGGCTATTATTGGTTCTGCAGGTGCCATGTCAGAATTAAACCCATGTGCAGTTATTAATACATAATTCATGTTGCAGTATGCTCTCTATGTCATCTTGGGGGGAACATTTGACTTTTCAGAGGTGGGTTTTCCAAGCTCATTAAAAAACATTCTGTTAGTTTAAGAATTGTTTTGATAAACTTGTGCTTTTTACATCTATAGTCAGACATACCAAGTATAAGAAGATGGTGGTCTGTCCTTTTGCTGGAGAAATTCCCACCAAGGTGTTTGACTGTCTTTCTTTCTTTCTTTCTTTCATTTCCCTTGTTTTTAGTCCTTTTCTAAAAAATAATGACAAGGATGGCAAATGCCTTTACAGTTAGTGTGACTTTTTTTAGTTGTCATATCTTCATGCAATGAAACTTTATATACTGTATTATTAATGTGTTTTTATGTCATAAATTTATCAAGATCGGTCATGGAAATCCAGCAAAGAAAGAGAAGGCGGACTGACAAGCCAAACAAAACTGGTATGATTTATTTTGTTTGAGGTGCTCTGTTATTTATAGTAAATGTTGACTGTCATTTACTGATGTTCTTCATTTGTCCCTTCTTAGTGGCAACCGTTGACCAACCCCTGAACATACAGGAGGCATGTATTTGCTATTTCTCAATTTATAAAATGCAAGGGAATCATTATAACCACAAGAAGTTCAGATTGTTATGTTTTGTTCATGTATAGCTTCCTCTGCTGGTCCTTCGTGAAATCTTACTGGAGGTTGTGCTTCAAGATGGTGATGTTGCAATTGGCTCCCTTGCCCTCACCTGCAGGTGCTTCAAAAGCATTGTGAGCATGGAAAGTTTCCGCCGAGAGGCTCACTTTCGGTGGTTGGACAGTAAGTTTTATTAGTGTCACTGTTTGGTTAATCACAGCTCTCTCTCTGTTTTTTCTCAGTTATGTATTGTTGAATATGTTTAAGACAATGATAAGGTCAGCTGACAATTTTTTTTTTTTTTTTTCAGGTGTCGTGAACTGGAAGGCATTCAGTGAAAATTTCAGAAACCTGTACAGGGTTCCATACAGTCTATCCAGATGTCTCCATTGTGAGACTACATACAAAGACTGTGGTGAAGGCTACAGAGGAAGAGGGCAAAGAGGTGTGATGCAGGGGTTCTTTGGCTCTGATGACTTCCAAGGATACTGCGGAAGCGACTGTTTCTATGAGGCTGGAGGAAGCATCTAATGTTTCATGCAATGTGTTCCTCCTGTTTGAACTTGCCACATTTATTGCTTATTTTATTTTATTGGATTCTCTTTTTTTTACTATTACATTAAGTAGAGAATGTGGCATTTATTGATAGTTTTTCTTCATATTGGTTAAAGTATCTATACGGTCAATAAAGTGATGCTAATATTTAAAGTTTTCAGAGTTTTCATCATTCTGTGTTGACACATTTTACCTTAATTTAAAGGTTAATACGTTTTATTTTATATATCATTTAATGTAAGCTACAAATGTCACTTAAATATCAGTCATTACATATAAATATATTTTGAAAAATACAGGTAAGAAAGACCAATACAATCATGTTCACCATTGCTTTACAGTAGGATTTGGTAACTTTATTGAAAATTGCTATTAATTTTTACCTTGTTAATCACCTTTACAACTTGATTTATGTTGTGTCGTTCACACACACGAAAATAAATCTAATGTAATTATAAATAGTTGAGTAATAATGTAATTTTTAATACCTTTAGCTTTTATTAGAGGAAAATTGCATGCAGGTAGGAGAGAATATTAGAAGATATAATACACACTCACAGGCTATTATACAAGATATGTATCTTATAAATACGGGAAATTTGGTTTATGAAGGATCTCTCAGTAGTTTAATGTAACACTTAAAAAAATAGGTACTGTAGCCTGTATTTTATACACATATTTTATTTTGACAAAAATGTTTTCGCGATATCGACAGAATAGTAAAAATCATGAAAAAACGAGAAATAATAATAACAACGCATTTCCGCTTACTTACAGGCTTCCGTACGGTCTTGAATGGATGGTTGGAAAATGCCTAGCCCGGTTTGAAAACGCCCAATAATTGAAAAAAACCTTCTTGTTGTTCCGCAGAGACCTATACTTGAAACTGACAAACACAACAAAACCAGCACGCAATTACGCAACAAAGCAAAAATGAAAGTAAATCAAACGAACTTCCGTGACAACGATCAATAACGAAGCGGACAATCTGCTTTGTGTTTCTGAGGTAAAATAATAAATACATAAACGCGCTCAAGATCAAACGGACAATATTTAAGCGCCAAACAAGGTTAATTTGACGAAATGAGACAAACTGTTGTAACCGACAAAACACAGTCTTACCTGAATGACGCCCCTGTTGTTTTCTTGTTTTAGTCGGTGTCTAGCAGAACATGTTTATATCAGGCATCCGCTGGAATGACAGGCGCGACGCGACGCTCGCTGCGATCCGCGCGTGAATGTGCGCCTTGCTGGTGAGCGCGCGCTCGAGGACGATCAGACGCCGCGCGGTGATTGGCTCGCTCCCTGTCACCTCAAACTCAATATGCCAGATTGAGGAGAAAAATATTTTATTAATAAACAACAACGTTTTACTATGAGCTAATATATATTTAAACACACCAACTACGAAAAAAAAAAAATAATAATAATAATTTTATTTATATAATTTATAACATACAATGGCCTTACCGAAGTTTCCAACTGCTTATATTGCTGTGTTAACTATGATGACAATCTAACAGTTTTTTTACCATCTAAAAAATAATTAATTATGCATAATGCCATATAATAGAAGATTCACATTTTTGCATTCAGATTTAATATGATTGACATTAAATATGCTTATAAATAAACATTAAAATGAGTGGAAATGCAGGAAGAGAATGTTTTCAGTAGGCTGGATAATGTTTTCCTCATAGGGAATAGCTACTTCCGTTTACAGCAATCAAGATAAAGCTTGTTAATGCCGGAATGCAGGAAATATGAGTAAAAAAAACAGTTTCCTGCAGCAATGCAAGACATTCCTGCATAGGGATTGAGAATAAATCTTAAAATCAACAAAATGTTACACAACTAGGGTTCTGGAGCTGGATTGCATAATAGGCCCTCCGAATAATAAAAGGGAGACCAGGAGTATATGTCACACTTTTTAGTTTGTGCTAGGAAATTCAGAGAAAAATAAAGAAAAAATTAAATAAAAAATATAAACAAAAGTAATAAAAAATGTATTCAAAATACTTAAAAATAAGCAAAAAAATAAAAATAAATCAATAATATTGAAGGACAGAATTCAGAAAAAAATACTCAAATTTCAGACACAAAGAGAAATGATGCAACTGAGTGAAGCTGAACTGTGAGGATGACATAATCACCCAAGAGCGCCATCTAGTGCTGCATCAAACACACATACATCTACAGGCCTTTATTTCAAAATATAAAAATAGCAAATATAATGCTTTCATTTATCTAACAGTTGCAAGTGTCATACAATTGTTTGCATTTTGTCCTTAGTTAATATAAATCACCTTAAAATAAACCAGCTGTACAATGTAAACAACATATATAATATTAATATGCAGAAATAGAACAATATCAGAGAGTGCATATTTATGGAAGTCCACTCATCTCCACCAATGAATAACAAAAATGGTAATTGCAATTTTTAATCTCACAATTATGATTTTCTTCTTGCAATTCTCAGTTATTTATATATCTATATTTCTGTCAAGCTTATTTTTATTTATTCATTTTCGTTACTAGTCGTTTTAGTCATTTTAGTACTTACAAACTTATTTTTAACAAGTTTTTTAACTTAAAGTTCTTAATCTAATATTTACATTAAATTTTATTTGAGCTTTATTTTAATTACTATATTCCAACTTTACTTCTCAGAATTGTGCAATTTGCAATTCTGAAAAAAAAAAGCCAAAATTGTAAGATTAAAATTTGCAATGATTTTTCAAATGTTTTATTTCGCAGCACAAACAGGCTTCTGAACACTTCTCATTGTACAATGTTCAAGATTTCAGTCATTCTTCTCTGCCATAAACATATTTATAATGCAAACAAGTAAAAACATTTATTCTATAAAAATTGTGCTTCTCATTTTACATGCTACCAAGTGTCTCAAACAAAGGATTCATTAAAATATATTCATTAAAACATCATCAGCGCCCATTATATATATACACTAGAAAGTCAAAAGTTTTTGAATGGTAAGATTTTTAATGTTTTTTTAAAGAAGTCTCTTCTATTGAAGGCCTTTTCTGCCAGGTTAGAAAAAAATCATGCCTTAAAAATTTAAATTATGACATACTTAAATCATAATTATGAGATAAATTATGAAATTATGACTTTAAAAGTCAAAATTATGAGACACAAAGTCGAAATAATGATTTACTTAGGTCATAATTACGAGATGAAAAGTTTAAATTATAAGATAAAAAGTCTAAATATTGACTTTACAAGTTGAAATTGATTTAATCTTGTTATGTCCTTTTGTTATTTTTATGTTATTTTCTATATTTATATTATTAATTTTTTTTAACTTCAATAATTTATTAATTTTCATTTTATTTATTTATATATTTTATTATTTATCAGTTTATTTATTTTTATTTCAGTTTTAGTAATTTAATTGCTAGTTTTTTAGGTTGAGATTTTTAATCTAATACTTATTAATTATATTACATTATTATATATATCATATATTTTAATATATGAATTATTTTTTTTATTATAATTTAAAAGTAAATTACTTTTTATTTACTGAAACTTTTTTGTCCTTTTATTTTTTATATTAATCTTTTTAATTTATTTTAATTTCATTAATTTATTCATTTTCATTAGTTATTTTTCATTTCATTTTTAGTCATTTAGTAAAAATGCTACAATTTTTGCTTGTTTTTTAAGTTGAGAATTTGAATCTAATATTTATATTTTATTTTATTTTTATTTCAAAAGTAACAAGGCAACATTTTTAACATTTTTAAATATAATATAATATATTTTTTATTATATTATATTTTTCATATATTTTATTATATATTTAAAATTTTTTTTATTTTTATTTATTTTGATTTTGTTATGTCCTTTTGTCATTATGATTTTTTAAAAATATTTAAATTAAATATTTATATTAATTTCATTAATTTCCATTAGTTTATTTATTTTTATTTCAGTTTTAGTAATTTAGTAAAAATGCTACCTTTTTATTTTTGCTGTTTTTTAAGTTGTTTTTAGTTTTATTTCAAACACTGAAAATGTAACATTTAAAATTTTGTATTATATATTATGCAATATGCAGCAAATAAGCATATTAGAATAATTTCAGTGTGACACTGAAGACTGGAGTAATGATGCTGAAAATTCAGCTTCAAAATCACAGGAATAAATTAGATTTTAAAATATACTTAATTAGAAAACAATTATTTTAAATAGTAAAAATATTTCAGAATTGTACTGTGTTTGCTGTGCTTTGGATCAAATAAATTCAGGTTTGGTGAGCAGAAGAGACTTCTTTAAAAAACATGAAACATCCTACTGTTCAAAAACGTTTGACTGGTAGTGTGTCTTTATTGATGTTGCATAAAGTGAGTCAGATTTCAGGCAGATCTTGCCGTTTTTGTGTGCATCAGTGTTTGAGTTCTGACTCATGGCATCTGCTCTGTAAACCCTAAATACTGTGTCTGTGTGGCCTGCGTCTGCGCATCCGTCATCAGCTGCTGATGAACCACCGCTGCGTCCATGATGGAGCTTCCCAGCGGGTCCTGGACGATCGGCCTTCCTTCTGCAGGCTTCACGCTGCTCTGTCCCAGGGCTTGAGGTTTTTCTATCCCGCTGAGGTTCCAGCTCACAGGAAGTGACATCACTGGCTCACCTACCAGCAGGAAGCAGAGGGAGAGTCAGGTGCGGCTGCAGTTAAACAAGTATCAGTCGATGACCAAAACACTGCAGGTTTACCGGGAATCATTTGTGCTGGTGATTCGGAGCTGTATTCCAGATGTCTCTCTCCAGACACTTCCTCCATCTGTAACGACAAATAAAATAGTACATTTTTAATTATATTAGATGATTATTTTTGATCATTTCTAGCACCGATTGTAACATCTTTCTCATTTAGTTTGCCATAATTCAAAAGATATGTTTAATGCATTATTTTAGTATTGGTATAAATTATTATAAATAATACTAAAATAACACCGCATTGAGTGTATAATCATTTATTTTTATATTATATTTTATTTATTTAAATTTAAATTATTTATTAATAAATAGTATTAATAAGTTATTATTAATAGTAATTTACTACTAATATTATATTATATTATTATATTTTGTTATGCCCTTTTGTTATTTTTATTAGTTGTTTTTTATATAGTATTTATTAATTTTAATTTAATTAATTTATTCATTTTCATTCATTTAATTTTATTGCAGTTTTAGTAATTTAGCAAATTTTTTATTTAGTTTAGTTCATTTTTAATTTTTGCTTGTTTTTTTAAATCTAATATTTATTAATTATATATATATATATAATATATTTTATATATTTAGTATATATTTTAAATATATTTAATTTTGTTATGTCCTTTTGTTATTTTTTATATTTAAATTATTAATTTATTTTAACCTTAT
This sequence comes from Garra rufa, assembly GCF_049309525.1. Classification (NCBI taxonomy): domain Eukaryota; kingdom Metazoa; phylum Chordata; class Actinopteri; order Cypriniformes; family Cyprinidae; genus Garra; species Garra rufa. The sequence goes on along the minus strand of NC_133369.1, from coordinate 2,715,871 downwards.
TCATTTATTGATTTTCATTAGTTTATTTATTTTTACTTCAGTTTAAGTAATTTAATACATTTTTAATTTAGTTTAGTTAATTTTTTAATTTTTGCTTGTTTTTTAGGTTGAGATATTTAATCTAATATTTATTAATTATATATGGTATATAATTATAAATATTATATTATATTTTTAATATATCTATTATATATTTTTTATATATTTAAATATATTTTTAATATATATTTAAAAGTAAATAAATTTTTATTTACTGAAATTTTGTTTGTATTGTAATTTGTTATGTCCTTTTGTTATTATGTTATTTTTTAAATTTATATTATTTATTTATATTAATTTCATGAATTTATTCATTTTCATTAGTTTATTTATTTTTATTTCAGTTTTAGTAATTTAGTAAAAATGCTACTTTTTTTTATTTTGGCTGTTTCTTTAAGATGATTTTAGTTTTATTTCAAATAACGAAAATGTAACATTTTTAATTTTGTATTATATTATACTTAAAAACAGTATCTAATATATATATATATATACTATTTATATTTACTATACAATTTGTATATATATATATATATATTTTTTTTTTTTTTGCCTTACTACGATTTTTTTGTGTAAATTATAGTGTTTTAATACTCCAACATAAACTTTTTTCAGTTAGTTGCCAAGGCATATTCTAATTGAGTTTTTTCAATGCTGATTTGATATTGTATAAGTTGCTTCATCTCTGATGCCTTAATTTTCTGTTGTAGATAGTTTTGGAGCAGATAGCTGATATTATTACCTCAGCACAGATGGGTTCTGGCAGTCGACCGGATGTTTGTCCTGTATCTTCCAGCTTAAAAGTACTAGGAGAAAAAGAAGCAGAACATCTGAAGTGATTGCCTTAAAAAAGATCTAACCATTATCTATCTGTCTCTAACAAACTGAAAGCTTACCAAGACCTGCTGGACAGCGGAGCATCACAGTTCACAGGTGACTCCAGCGGCCCAAGACTCTGGGAGGAAAAGAAAAGACAGAAGTAATGGAAGTCTGTGCAAACTCTGATGGGTGGGACCCTGTTTTGGTCTGAATCGCAGCATAGTATGAGTCCAAACTTCCCTTCTAATCCCACGAGATGAGATGACTGAACATGAACCCGAAATGAACTTTTGGCCATGTCTGAACGGAAAAGAAAATGCCTTGCAATCCATGATTGAAAACATATTTTGCATTGCAAGATTTTAATTTATTCCTTTAAATCAGTTTTTTTGTGCATTGCAAGTGTTTTGTTCCTGTGCTGTTATTTTAGTATTATTCAATTATAAAATAAATATAATTATTTAATTAAAAAAAAAAAACATATTTTTTAATAAATATATTTTTTTAATCATATTACATATACATATATGTATATATATATGTGTTGTATTATTGTATTATTAATCAATTCAATTCACATTTGTTTGTATAAAGACATTATTTCAAAGCAGCTATTTCAAATAAGTATATATATATATATATATATATATATATATATATATATATAAAACTAAAACATATTTTAGTATTATTTTAAATAATACTGCATTCAATATATCTTTAATTGTAATAAATAATAAGTAATTTAATTATTATACTATGTATTCATATATTAAATTAGCTAGGTTAAACATGCCATTATTTAGTCTATTAAAATACATTTTTTTATAAATATGTAAAAAAAATACATATTGTTTCAAAGCAGCTTTTCAGGAAGTAAATTAAAACTAAACGAAAGTAAAAAATAAATTATTTTCAGTATTATAAATAATGGTAAAATAATACTTTCTTCAATAAACAAAATTAATACTAATAAATAATATGTTTAAAAAATAATATGTTTAATTTATTAATAAATGAACTATTGTAGTATTTATTAATATATTAAATGAGCTAAATTAGCCTACTTATTATACAATTCATTTAATTAAATTAAATAAACAGAAAAAAATAAATATAAATAAAAATAAATAAATTTATTATTTTTTATATAATAAATAATACTGCATTCAATATATCTTTAAAAATATAATTTTAATAGTATTTATTAATATATTGAATTAGTATATTTTAGTATTATTCAACTGAAATAAATTCACATCACTTTTACAAATACATATTGTTTTAAAGTAGCTTTTCAGAAAATGCATGTCAAAAAAATTACAATCAAGAATTATTTATTATTTTAAATAGTGCTAAAATAAAACTGTATTTAGTGTATCTTAAAATAAAACAAAATTATGAATAATAAATAATACGTTAATTTATTAATAAATTAACTATTATAGTATGTAATATACTGAATTAGCTTTTAGTCTACTAAAACATATTACAATTCATTAAATTTAAAAATACATAAATTAACAAATTATATATATATATATATATATATATATATGCTGTATTATTTAAGTATTATTCAATTCAATTCACATTCATTTGTATAAATACATATTGTTTTAAAGCAGCTGTTTCAAATATTACAACCAAAAATAATTTTTTGTATTATTATGAATAATTCTGCATTCAGTATATATTTAATTATTTTTAATAAATAACAATTTGTCTCTAAATTAATTATTACAGTATTTATTAATATATTGAATTAGCTAGGTTAAACATCACACTATTTAGTCTATTAAAAACCAATAAATTAATTAATTTTGCATCAATTTTAATACAAAAAGCAAATAAGTTATTTGAAAATAAGTTTTGCATTGGCAACTAACAACTTATTTAAAAACAAACTAAAATAAAAATACATTAGTAAACTAATGAAAATGAATCAATTAAAGAAATTTAAATAAATTAAATTAAATTAAAAATTACTTTAAAAAAGATATATTAAAATTAAATAAATAATATTAAATTATATTAAATAAATAAACAATACTGCATTAAGTATATCTTTAATTCTTTTAAATAATAAAGTTGTCTTTAAATTAATTATTATAGTATTTATTAATATATTAAATTGGCTAGGTTAAACATCACACTATTTAGTCTATTACAGTTTTTCTCAATTGCTAAAACACAATAACCAGTCTTTTGAACTAAAATTTCAAAACTATAACGCCATTTTTGAAAAAGCACACCCATTTCCCTAAACTATAAACACTATTCCCTGCTTTGACACATGAGTTATATTTGGTGAACTGTTACTTCAAAACTCTACACACAAATCCCTACATTTCTCAGTGCTTACACCATGAGGTCATTTAGAAAGCACAAGCATTCAATATTGTTCACTCAAGTCTGCGAAGTTTGAGCTCAATTAGCACACAATTACCCAACTGGAAACACTAGGAGTCAAAATTTAGCACACACCAATCAGAACCTTCGATGGAGATAAAAGGATAAAAGTTTTTCTCAGTCACTTTGGTGCATTTCTCAGATCAGAAATGAAATATACATTTGTCTGCAGTTTCCTACATTATCAGTTGCTATTGTCATGTTGCTCAAAATGTATTATATACTGTAGTTCTCTGTGCAATAGTCTTACCCCTCAAAACATCAATTCATTAGCTCATCGTATAAATCATTACCTAAATGCAAAATTTTTGATCTAGTTGTCCTAAACTGTCAATCATATATTCTACACATTTCTATTAGACTTTTTGTAAATTTGCCATGAATTAGGGTTGTCACGATACCATAAAAATGACTTACGATACTATACCAGCTGAAGTATCACGATACCAAGTAGTATCACGATACCATGCAGTATTCTGTTAATTTAAAATTCAAATCTACAAAATGAATAAAAAAATTCATTAATAAAAAGATGTAAATGAAAACAGGCAAGATTTTTCTCTGAATACTTCACTAATGTGAATAAATGACTGGCTATTGTTATCCATGAAATCATGTCAACAAAAGTCATCTGAGCACTGCACAGAAGCTTCATAGAGTGACATTTAGATGTGGTATTTATGCATTTAGACTGGACTTATAATTGCATAAATAATGTTATAAGATAAATGTTTTAAATACAAAACTCTGAATATAGAAATATGTTGGAAAAGAATGGAACATGACGGGAAACTTAAAACCGCCAGCAGATGGCAGCAGTGTTCATGATTGAATCACTGAGTTGTTCAAACGATTCTTTCAAAACGGCTGAATCATTCAGGGGTGAATCAAATGACTCGTTTTTATGAATGGCTTAGTGAATCAGTGACTCGCCCAAACTAACGCGAATTCAGATTCGAACACAGAAACGAAACTAAAACATCTTGCTCGTGTCTTATTGCTGAACTGTCACGGGCATTTTTGCTGCCATATCTTAAAATTTCCAAGTTATATATATAGGAAAGGAAAGGAAAGGAAGTGAGGTGAGGCCAAGTATGGTGACCCATACTAGGAATTTGTGCTCTGCATTTAACCCATCCAAGTGCACACACACAGTAGTGAACACACACACACACCGTGAACACACACCCGGAGCAGTGGGCAGCCATTGCTGCGGCGCCCGGGGAGCAGTTGGGGGATCGGTGCCTTGCTCAAGGGACTCACCTCAGCCGTGGTATTGAGGGTGGAGAGAGTGCTGTACATTCACTCCCCCCACCTACAATCCCTGCCGGACCTGAGAATCGAACCTGCAACCTTTGGATTATCAGAATCAGAATCAGAATCAGAATGAGCTTTATTGCCAGGTATGTTTGCACATACTAGGAATTTGTTTTTGTGACAGAGCTCCACAGTGCTACAGAATGACAGTGACAAGACGATACATATTATAAAAAGAACAATATAGAAGTATACAAGACAGACAATGTGCAAAAATAGCAAAGACATTTGAATGGAAGTAAGTATGTGCTTTAAATAAATAACGGAAAAATGAATAAAGAATGTATAGTGTTGTATGTTCCACGATCAAGTGTTCATGAGATGGATTGCCTGAGGAAAGAAACTGTTTCAGTGTCTGGTCGTTCTAGTGCTCAGTGCTCTGTAGCGCCGACCGGATGGTAACAGTTCAAAAAGTGAGTGTGCTGGATGTGAGGGGTCCAGAGTAATTTTGGCAGCCCTTTTTCGTACTCTGGATAAGTACAGATCTTGAAGGGTAGGGAGGGTTGTACCAATGATTCGCTCAGCAGTCCGGACTATCCGACGTAGTCTTCTGAGATCAGAATTTGTAGCTGAGCTGAACCAGATGGTAATTGAAGTGCAGAGGACGGATTCAATGATGGCAGAGTAAAACTGTTTCAGCAGTTCCTGTGGCAGGTTGAGTTTCCTCAGCTGGCGGAGGAAGTACAGCCTCTGCTGGGCCTTTTTCACAATGGAGTCTATGTGAATGTCCCACTTCAGGTCCTGAGAGATGGTATTTCCAAGGAACCTGAATGACTCCACTGTGTTTACAGTGCTGTTCATGATGGTGAGTGGGGGGAGAGCAGGGGGGGTTTTCCTGAAGTCTATGATCATCTCCACAGTTTTGAGTGTGTTGAGCTCCAGGTTGTTATGACTGCACCAGACAGCCAGCTCTTTTACCTCCTGTCTGTAAGCAGACTCGTCACCGTCCTGAATGAGGCCGATAAGTGTGGTGTCGTCTGCAAACTTCAGGAGCTTGACAGAGGGGTCTTTGGAGGTACAGTCATTTGTATACAGGGAGAAGAGCAGTGGGGAGAGGACACAACCCTGAGGGGCGCCAGTGCTGATAGTACGGGTGCTGGATGAGAATTTTCCCAGCCTCACTAGCTGCTGCCTGTCTGTCAGGAAGCTGTTGATCCACTGACAGACTGATGTGGGCACAGAGAGCTGAGTTAGTTTGGGCAGGAGGAGGTTTGGGATGATAGTGTTGAAGGCTGAACTGAAGTCCACAAACAGGATCCTCACATAAGTCCCTGATTTGTCCAGATGCTGCAGTATGAAATGTAGACTCATGTTCACTGCATCATCTACAGACCTGTTTGCACGATAAGCAAACTGCAGGGGGTCCAGTGAGGGTCTGGTGATGTCCTTCAGATAAGCCAGAACCAGTTTCTCAAACGACTTCATGACGACAGATGTTAGCGCCACAGGTCTGTAGTCGTTAAGTCCTGTTATTTTGGGTTTCTTTGGAATGGGGATGATTTCAGAACGTTTGAGAGAGGCGGGGACTTCACACAACTCCAAAGACCTATTGAAGATCTGTGAGAAAATGGGTGCCAGCTGATCTGCACAGGTTTTCAGACAGGCTGGTGTGACACCGTCAGGGCCTGGTGCCTTTCTTCTTTTGTTCTTTTTGAAGACCTTGCGTACCTCATCTTCACTGATTTGAATGGGAGTTGCAGGAGTGGGGGAGAGGGGTGATGTTGGAGGTGTAAATGGTGTCTTTTCAAACCGACAATAGAACTCGTTCAGATCGTCTGCCAGTTGCTGATTCTGCAAAGTGCTGGGGGATGATGTCTTGTAATTGGTGATGTGTTTTAGACCTTTCCACACTGATGAAGAGTCACTGGAATGAAATTGGTTCTTTATCTTTTCGGAATAATTTCTCTTTGCCACTTTGATCTCCTTTTCCAGTGTGTATTTGGCCTCTTTATACAAGACTTTGTCCCCTTTCCTGTAAGCATCATCTTTGACATGACGAAGCTGTCTGAGTTTTGCAGTGAACCATGGTTTGTCGTTGTTGTAAGTTAAGCGAGTCCTGGTAGGAATGCATAAATCCTCACAGAAGCTGATATATGAAGTAACAGTCTCTGTAAGCTCGTCCAGATCAGTAGCAGCAGCTTCAAAAACACTCCAATCAGTACATTCGAAACAGGCTTGTAAAGCCCGCTCTGTTTCGTTGGTCCATCTCTTTACAGACTTTGCTACAGGTTTAGCAGATTTAAGTTGTTGCCTGTAGGTTGGTATAAGATGAACCAGGCAGTGATCAGAAAGTCCCAAAGCTGCCCGAGAGACAGAGTGATATGCATTCCTTATTGTGGTGTAACAGTGGTCCAATATATTTCTATCTCTGGTCGGACATGTGATGTGCTGTCTGTATTTTGGAAGTTCACGGGAGAGATTTGCTCTATTAAAATCCCCAAGAATGATTAAAACAGAGTCCGGGTGTTGTTGTTCTGTCTCTGTGATGTGATCAGCGAGTTTCTGTAACGCCAGGCTCACGTGTGCTTGCGGTGGAATGTACACACTCACGAGAATGAACGAGCAAAACTCTCGCGGCGAATAGAACGGCTTACAGTTTATGAAAAGCGCTTCAACATCAGAACAGCATATTTTCTTTAACACTGTTACATCTGTACACCACCTCTCATTGATGTAAAAGCACGTCCCGCCGCCGCGCGATTTCCCCGTCGATTCTGCGTCGCGGTCTCCTCTGAACAGCTGATATCCCGGGAGATGAATCGCGCTGTCCGGTATAGCCGCGTTCAGCCAGGTTTCCGTGAAACACAGAGCAGCAGAGTGTGAGAAGTCCTTATTTGTCCGGGAGAGCAGAAGGAGTTCGTCCGTTTTGTTTGGTAGAGACCGGAGATTTGCCAAATGTATGCCTGGCAGTGTCATCCTGAATCCACGCTGACGAAGCTTCACGAGCGCGCCGGCGCGCTTCCCCCGAGTCCTGCGCGTCCTGCGCGTCCTGAAGCCTTTGGTAAGCGCCGCCGCTCCGCCAACTATGATGTTGAGCAAAACGTCCGAATAATCAAAAACCGGTAGGAGATTTTGTGGTATGTTCTGCCTAATGTTTAGCAGTTCATCCCTTGTAAAACTGATCGTGTTTGCAAAACAAAAAACAGGAAAAACGAACAAAAACACTAAAACAACTGGAGAGCTAAGCACAGAGGCTGCCATTCGCGGCGCCATCTTGTTCGGTAGTTTCAAGGATTACAAGTCCAACTCTCTAACCATTAGGCCACGGCTGCCCCTTTTTTTTTTCTTTTTTTTTTTTTTTTTTATATATATATAATGATTGATAAGAACCAAGGTCAAAACCACTATGTTAATTAATGGAATTGCATTCGTGATCGCAAAGATGCTTCCAGAAACAAATTATTACACATGTTCTAAAAGTGGGCAAATGAATAAAAATACGAAAATTATGTCTAGTAAAATATTTTGATGTTTAATAATTGATTCTTGGGCTGATATTTTTTAAATAACATTAGACAGTCGTCTGAATCAGACCCTCTCTTCTGAAACTGCAGCGTGAACAAGGACGTGCGCGTGCAGCTTCTCATTTCAAACTGAACTGAAGCATGGTGAAACACTGAATAGCATATAAAGCCTATACACTGCTTGTACTACACAAAGCACAGCAGAAAGACATTTTGGCAGTCAACTTGTAATGTTTCTGCTGGCCTGCATGAACGTTTTAAACAGTGTTCCTGCCGTGCATACAACATATCTTATGGTGCTACCGTTTGGACGATACTACCGTTTCAAAAATGCAATGGCACCGCGGGTATTTGTAAGCTTTAGTATCGCGATCAGTGGCGGTTCTACACGGAGGCCAAGGGAGGCCCGTGCCCCTGTAGACATGTCCTTGGCCACCCCTGTGGCCCCCCGTGCTGACCAAATAAAAAAAATAATTAATTATGGTTTTACACACGAGCGCCAAAAGCGGAACTAATGCGACGCATCGTTCTACTTACATGGGTAAATTAGAGCGGCGCACACAAACACTGCAGCAACAATTAGAACTACTCTTGGATAGAGGAGCTACGATTTATTTCTCCTGTTGCAAGAGTCGAAGGTAAGCAAAACAATTTCATTTCGTGAGTGACTTGTTGTTCTTGCACATAACCGTGTTACTTTTGTTTTTCACACTGATAATTAAATCAAGTTTGTAAATGGCTTTGTAAAATCTTTGTTAACGTTAGTTAATAAAAATATACAGCTGTTCATTGTTAGTTCATGATCAAGTGCCGGTTCAGTTCTGCTGAAATTCTACACCTCTGAGAACTCTCTCATTAAAACAAAGAAAGTGTAGACATGATGTAAATAAGAGATTAATTGTACTGTGTAAATGTGATTTTATTACCTTTTATTAACTTTGAGAAATTGCGATGAACTACAGTAATGTATGAGTGACAGCTTTCCAGTGATTGTAAGGGGAGCGCGCACTTTTAAGACTATAATTAATTCAGAATTTGAATTCATTTATTCACGGATTCACTCTCTGATAACGCAACATCGCTATTGCTATTGTGCAGCACATAGGCTACTACATCAGTTACACTAAGAGAAGGTAAAGCAGGTGCTTACTCATCAAAATATGTCTAAACAGCCGCACTGCACGTGTCGACACGCGCCCCTGAGTAAACATTATTTTTTTCTTTCACCATGCAGCAAACGTAAAAAAAATTAAACCGTTTAACTTATAGTAAAAATCGGTTAAAATTCTTACTGTCGGTTAACAGTGAACGGTCAATATGAGCATCCCTAAAATGTTTGTATGATTTTAAAGTAAAATAAAGTTTATAATCTTTAAATACCACTTGTTGTCATTTTTTAATGTGCCCCTCTGGTTAAACACTGGCCCCTTCTTGGCCCCCCTAGTCAAATTTGTCTAGAACCGCCACTGATCGCGATACTACCGTAGTACCGGTATACCGTGCAACCCTACCATGAATTATTCAAGTGAATCTTGACTTTCACTAATGAAGATAATATAGATCAACCAATGATAAAGCAGTTCTCTGAAATAGATCAAAGGTACATCTCATGAACCTTCCATTGGAAAGCATATAGACAGAGGACAACACAGGAGTTACAAATTCTGACAGTGGACTTTCTTATTTTTATTTTCACCTTTGTGCCCATATTTCTTTTTTTTCTGTTTCACAATGACGTTGTGTGCTTTTATTTTATTTTTTTATTTTTTGTCAGACCACTAGTACAAGTGTAACTGTGAATCCTATCCAGTCTTTTTCAATCAATATCCCACATACAGTAATGTGTCATTTTGAAGAGGAAGAGTAGGAGGTGAAAGAGGAAGAGGAGGAGGAGAAGGAGGACAATGATGACAACAACATGGAAAAGACAGAGGAAGAGCAAGGGCAAGAAGACAAGCAGTCTCCTATATTTTAGTTGATGAGTGCCAGGGTTGGATCAGGCATGCAAGAGGATTTTACCCCTGCTGCCTGGCCAGGGCTAATTTAGTGATGCTGAAGAGGTTCTTTGGCCTGTCCCAGACCAAAGACAGGATGCTGGGCAGAATAATTATTTAGTTGTTTTTTGCTGTTTTGTACTGTACTCTACCGTACATTAAATTAAGGAATAAAACACTTGCAAAGGAATAGATTTGTTGTGTTCATCATGTGAAAAGTTCTTTATTTGTATTGTTTTTGTAGTATTGTTTTGAATTTATCTCATCAGTGTGTAAAACTGTATTGTAGTGTGTTTGTTTTTGAGGATTTGTGTGTCATGTCTGAAAGCAAAGTTTGGTTTTTCAGCAAGATTGAATTGTTTTGAGTGGAGAGCTTCATTTTGACCTCAATATAGGAAGTTTGGGGAAATGAGTTAGGAGTTGTGGATTTGTGTTTAGAGTTTCGCAAATAAGAGGCATAATTTCAAGAAATGTGTTTAAGCAATTGAGAAAAACTGTAAAAGCCAATAAATTAATTTATTTTGCATCAATTTCTTTATATATATTTTAAAATAATGTATTATTTTTGCCTTACTTCAACTACTAAAAACTGAATGTATTCTGCATCAGTTTTAATACAAAAAGCAAATAAGCTATTTGCAAAAAAGTTTTGTGTATGCAACTAACAACTTATTGAAAAAAACGTTGAAGTACTAAAATGACTAAAACTAAAATTAATACATTTAATAATGCAAATAAGTTACTATTTGCATGGCAAGTGTTTTGTACCTGTGCTGTTATTTTAGTATGATTTAATTCAGTTCAATTTAATTCAATTGTTCATTTGTAGTGTTTTTAACAATACATATCATTTCAAAGCAATGATTTATTAATACATTTACAAATAAATATAATATTTATTAATATTAAAAAAATTAGCTTAGTTAAACACTTGAACTGAACTTAGAAGAAATCAATGCAATCTATGTTGTATATTTTGCACAAATTTTAATACAAAATACTTTTTATGCACATGCAATAGTTATTTAGCATTTTTTTTGTAGATGCATTGCATGTTGTTGTGTCTGTACCTGTGCGGTGGCTCCGTTAGATGGTAACACCGGAGGAACCTGCTCTTTCCCTTTAGGATTCGGCGTCTGTCGCTTCTTGACGATATACTCGTAAGTGCTGATGCCCTGAGACACTGAGACATGACACACAATGAACAGAAGCTGCTATCTGCATTTAAAAACTGATAATGCTTGGCTCATACTCACATAAGTAAATATGGAAGCACAGTAAGTGGCAGAGCAGTAAGAGAGCAGCCAGAGCCAGCAGGACAGTGATGAAGGCCAGCGCCAGCAAACTGATGGAGCCAGTCTCTAAAGGAGCCGCCGGCAGGAAAACCAGCCATGTGTTGTTGCCTTTCACAGCTGCCAGAGAAATAAGACATTAGACAATGAGAAATTACAACTATACAATGAAAATAATCTATTACTTGCTCAGTATTTTCGTCTGTCAAATATCTAAACATTTAAGCGAGATACACTGACTCGGAAAGCAAAAAGACTTAGGATATTTAGTCTTGTTTTCTGAAAAAAGTATTTAATTTTAGGCAAGTTTATTCTTAAAAAAGGAAAAAAATATGCTAATGGGGTAAGAAAAATAAACTTAGAGCAATAGCAGATTTTTCTTGTTTTTAACTAAAATTTATATATATATAAAAAAAGATAAATAGAAATAGAAATACAAAAAAATATTTGAAAATATTTGAAAAATGACAAAAACATAAAATTAGTAAAACCCAAAACTCGAAATATAAAAATAAAATTCAGAATATTAATAAATACTATAATAATATAAATAATACTAAAATAAGTCTAAGACTAAAATTTTGTCTTGTTTTCTGCTAAATGAATTAAAATGAAGTAACTTTATGCTCAAAAAAAGAAAAAAATCTGCCAATGGGGTAAGAAAAAAACTGAAATAAGAAGAAAGAAAGAAAGAAAGAAAGAAAGAAAGAAAGAAAGAAAGAAAGAATAAAGCAATAGCAGGTTTTTCTTGTTAAATAAAAATAAAGATAAATAGAAATATAAAAAAGATGTGAAAAATAATAAAATTAGTAAAACTTTAAAAGTTTTAAGCAAACTAAAACTAGAAATAGAAAAAGCTCAGTCAAAATATTAATAAATACTATAATAGTATGCAAATAATACTAAAATAATACTTATTTTAGTCCTTTTTTCTGAAAAATGTATTAAAATTAAGTTAATTTAGGCTTGAAAATTTATTTAGCAGAAAACAAGACTAAATGTCTAAAATCCGTTCCATTTCAGTGTTATTTTAGTATTATTTATATTATTATAGTATTTATTAATATTTTGAATTTTATTTTTACATTTCAAGTTTTCAGTTTGTTAAAAAATTTTACTTAAATAAATTGAAACCTATAACTAAAATAAATATAAATAAACCTAAACAGAAAAAAAAACTAATTCAACTGACACAGGCAATATTACTAAAATCCTGAAAATTTTAAAAGTTCAAACCAAATTGAAAACTCAAAATATAAAAATAAAATTCACAATATTAATATATACTATAATAATATAAGTAACACTAAAATAACACTGAAATGGAATGGAAATTAGACATTTAGTCTTGTTTTCTTCAAAATTAATTATAATTAAGTGATTTTATGCTCAAAACTAAAAACTAAAATATTTGGCAATGGGGTAAGAAAAAATAATTGAAATAAATTTAAACCAATAACTAAAATAAATATAAATAAACCTAAACAGAAAAAATGACTCAAACTGACACAGGCAATATTATTAAAATCCTTAAAACTTTAAAAGTTTTAAACAAATTGAAAACTCGAAATATAAAATTAAAATTCAAAATATTCATAAAAACTATAATATAATAATACTAAAATAACACTGAAATGGAATGGAAATTAGACATTTAGTCTTGTTTTCTTCAAAATTAATTTCAATTAAGTAAGTTTATGCTCAAAAAAAGAAAAAATCTGCCAATGGGGTAAGAAAAAAACTGAAAGAAAGAAAGAAGAAGAAATAAAGCAATAGCAGGTTTTTGTTTTTAACTAAAATTGATTAAAAAAAATAAAGCTAAATAATAATATAAAAGAATTACAAAAATTACAAAAGCACATAAAATTTGTAAAACTTGAAAAGTTTTATACAAACTAAAACTAACTATGTAAAAAGTGAATTCAAAATATTAATAAATACTATAATAGTATGCAAATAATACTAAAATAACACTTAATTTAGTCTTGTTTTCTGAAAAATGTATTAAAATTAAGTTAATTTATGCTTAAAACAAAAAAAAAAAAAATCTGCCATAAGAACAAATAACTTAAATAAATTGAAACCAATAACTAAAATAAATCTAAAACAAACCTAAATGAAAAAATAAAAACAAATAAAACGGACACAGGCAATATTACTAAAATCATTAAACATTAAAAGTTTTAAACAAATTGAAAACTCAAAATATATATAAAAAAATTCACAATATAAATAAATACTATAATAATATAAACAATACTAAAATAACACTGAAATAGAATGGATATTAGACATTTAGTCTTGTTTTCTTCAAAATTAATTACAATTAAGTAAGTTTATGCTCAAAAAAAGAAAAAAATCTGCCAATGGGGTAAGAAAAAAACTGAAAGAAGAAGAGAGAAAAAAAGAAAGAAAGAAAGAAAGAAAGAAAGAAAGAAAGAAAGAAAGAAAGAAAGAAAGAAAGAAGAAATAAAGCAATAGCAGGTTTTTGTTTTTAACTAAAATTGGTTAAAAAAAATAAAGCTAAATAATAAAATAATAATATAAAAGAATTACAAAAATTACAAAAGAACATAAAATTAGTAAAACTTGAAAAGTTTTAAACAAACTAAAACTAACAATGTAAAAAGTTAATTCAAAATATTAATAAATACTAATAGTATGCAAATAATACTAAAATAACACTTAATTTAGTTTTAAAATTAATTTAGTCTTAACTTAAAATTAAGTTAAGTTATGTTTAAAACAAGAAAACAAATTTCTGGCATAAGAAAAAATAACTTAAATAAATTGATTTTATTTAAATAACTAAAATAAATCTAAAATAAACCTAAATGAAAAAACAACAACAAATAAAACGGACACAGGCAATATTAATAAAATCATTAAAACTTTGAAAACTCAAAATATAAAAATAAAATTCACAATATTAATATATACTATAATAATATAAACAATACTAAAACAACACTGAAATGGAATGGGTATTAGACATTTAGTCTCGTTTTCTTCAAAATTAATTACAATTAAGTGATTTTATGCTCAAAACAAAAAAAAAAATCTGCCAATAGGGGTAGAAAAAATAATCGAAACAAATTTAAACCAATAACTAAAATAAATATAAACCTAAACAGAAAAAACTAATCAAACTGACACGGACAAAATTACTAAAATCACAAAAAATGATCACAGCTGAATTTTCAGCATCGTTACTCCAGTCTTCAGTGTCACATGATCCTCAAGAAACATTGTAACATGTAACTGTGATACATTTTATTTGAAGAATAGAACCTTTTGTAACATTATAAATGTCTTTACTGTCATTTCTAATCAATTTAATGCATCCTTGATGAACCCAAGTATAAATTTAATGTGTTGATCAGCTTTTTGAGACACAGACAGTCTTACTCTGAAACTGCGGAGCGGTGCGCAGGACAGCGGGATTCACATAGTGTTCAATGAAGACAAACAAGACCACTAGAATGAGGAGGATCATCCCAATGACAGCAGAGGAAATGGTGATGAAAAAAAACCTGGGAAAAACCAGTGATTCCTATATCAACATTCAGCCATTGTGAAACATCAAATATATGCAAATGCTACTTCTACATTTGTGTTATCAAATGGCACTTCTGCTCACCAGTAGTTCCTTCCTCCCACACAGTTGTTCAGCCATTTGCAGTGATGGTCAAAGTCTGCGATGCATTTGTTGCAGGTGCTGCAGTGTTTGGCTTTAGGTTCGCTGTGAAGAAAAAAAGCTGATTAATCACTAAAGCAACGTTTGTCTTGACAAAAGACATTTCTGTATTGCAGCTGTGTGCCATTCACAAATGAACTGAGAATTCCAAAAGATAGCAAACAGGATGCTGAATTGCAATTTAAGAAAATAAAATTAAAACAGAACATTACTGTTGACTACAACTAAAACTATTGTTTTTGTTCATGAAACAAATATTTAAAAAATAAAGTAAAATATACGGTAAATATATGATGAAAAATGCTTAGAAAACATGTTTAATAACTGAAATAAATGATCAAGGTGACTCACTAAATTTAAAAAATAAAAATAAAGCAAAATCGAAATAAAAAAAAATCACAAAAGCCATTACAAAAATATTAAAACTTAAAACAAATTACAATAAAAACTGAAAATATAAATAAATGATCATTCAAATTATAAATAACTACTACAATTGTGTATAAAAAAATACTAAAATGACTCCAAAATTAATTTTCTGTAATATTGGATGAAAAACTCAAACTTAAAAAATATATGTTTGAATGAGAAACATTGCCTACTAACTAAAATAAAAGTTTAAATCGAAGTAATAAAATGACTAAACCTAAAAATAAATATAAGTAAAAATAAATTTAAATAGAAATAAAAAAAAAAACAATAAAAATGACCAAAACAAACAAATTAAAATTAAAATTAAAAACTACAAATATAAAAATAAATACGAATTCAAAATATAAATAAATACTACAATAGTATATAAATAATGCTAAAATTACACTAAAAGTAATTTTCTGTAATACTGGAACTTAAAAATATATAAAAAAATTAGAAACATTGCCTACTATCTAAAATAAAAAGTTTAAATCAAAGTAGTAAAATGACTAAACCTAAAAATAAATATAAGTAAAAATTAATTTAAATAGAAATAAATAAAAAAAAACTAATAAAAATGACCAAAACTAACAAATTTACCAAAACTTAAAACAAATTAAAATAAAAAATATAAAAATAAATACGAATTCAAAATATAAATAAATACTACAATAGTATATAAATAATGCTAAAATTACACTAAAAGTCATTTTCTGTAATACTGGAACTTAAAAATATATTTAAAAAATTAGAAACATTGCCTACTATCTAAAATAAAAAGTTTAAACCGAAGTAGTAAAATGACTAAACCTAAAAATAAAAATAAGTAAAAATAAATTAAAAAATAATAAAAATTAATAATTATATTATAGCCCAAAAAAATAAAAATAAATACTACAATAATATATAAATAATACTGTTTGCTATCCTAACTGTAAATATATAAAAATAAGAGCTAATTCAAAATATTAATAGATCTAAATAAATCTATAGTAATGAAATTATTTAGACTAAAAATAAAAATATATAAATACAAATAAATGTAAATAGAAATATTTAAAAATGAATAGAAATACTAAAACTAAAAAATGACTAAAACTTTAAACATTTTAAAATAACTACACTAAATTTTAAAATAACTATACTAAAATAACATGAAAATTGAATGAAAGGGCTGTTAATGTCGTTTATATTATATTACATTATATTATATAAAAAAATTACAAAAATAATTATAAATAAAATAAAACTAAATAGCAATGTAAAAAAAAAACACAAAAAGTGACAAAAGCACATAACAAAATTACTAAAACTAAAATAAAAATACAAATGTTATATCATATTATATTATAGACCAAATAAATTCTACAATAACATATAAATAATAATGGTTGCTATCCTTATTTAACTGTAAATATATAAATAAAAGCTAATTCTAAATATTAAAAAATCTAAATAAATATATAGTAATGAAATTACTTAAACTAAAAATAAATACAAATACAAATAAATGTAAATAGAAATAAACAGAAATTACTAAAACTTTAAAAGTTTTAAATAATTTTAAATGACAACCTAAAAATATAAAGGCTAATGTAAAGTTTGAATAAATACTACATTATTATGTAAAAAATACTAAATAATAATGTTAGTGTCGTTTATATTATATTACATTATATTATATAAAAAATAATTACAAATAAAACTAAATAGAAATATAAAAAACACAAAAAGTGACAAAAGCACATAACAAAATTACTAAAACTAAAATAAAATTACAAATATTATTTTACATTACAAATAATATTAGTTGCTATCCTTATTTAATTAAATGTAAATTTAAAAATAAATTGCTAATTCAAAATAGTAATAAATCTAAATAAATCTATAGTAATGAAATTACTTAAACTAAGAGTAAATATAAATACAAATAAATGTAAATAGATATTTTTAAAAATGAACAGAAATACTAAAACTAAAAAATTACTAAAACTTTAAAAATTGTAAAGAAATTAAAATGAAAACCATAAATATAAAGGGTAACAAAGTTTTAAAATAAAAATACAAATACAAATATTATTATATTATATTATACGCCAAAAATACATCAAATAAATAAATCTATAGTTTAAATCTAAGCAAAGGAATTACTTAAATTTAAATTACTAATTTAAATAGAAATATTTAAAAACAAATAGAAATACTAAAACTTAAAAAATCTTAAAGAAATTCAAATGAAAACCAGAAATATAAAGGCTAACGCAAAATTCATACATACTACATTATTACGTAAATAATATTAAAATAACATGAAAATGGAATTAAACTGTTGTTAGTGTTGTTTATATTATATTATAATAAAAAATACTAAATAGAAATATAAAAAACACAAAAAATGACAAAAGCACATAGCAAATTTACTAAAATAAAAATATTATATTATAAGCCAAAAAACATAAAAATAAATACTACAATAATAGACTGATAATACTGGTAGCTATCCTTATTTAACTGTAAATATAAAAATAAAAGCTAATTTAAAATATGAATAATTATTGCAATGGTATAATAATATTCTCTGAAGGGTTTAAATATAAAGGTGTTTTTGCTCATGTACATACACGTCCACCTCACACAGCGTACAGTGCAGATTGTGGATGACGTGCTGATGTTTGCTGTTGTCAAACACAGGCATGGGGCTGGAGTAATCCTTCCTCCTCCGAACGCTCACATCCGCAGGGTCGATCGTTACGGCCACCACGTGAGTCACCAAATGCAGAACAAACGCTGTGCCGATCAGCTAGACGTGAAGTGTGAAGGTTCAACAAGCGATAGACAGAGCGTGAGCAGCTCAGAGAGAGTCTGTCTCATTACATCCTCTAATTATCTGCACAAACACACACTGCTGACATCAGCCTGTAATTCAGCTCACTCTGCTGTCTTAAAGGGATAGTTCACCCAAAAATGAAAATGTGATGTTTATCTGCTTACCCCCAGGGCATCCAAGATGTAGGTGACTTTGTTTCTTCAGTAGAACACAAACGAAGATTTTTTTTACAAAAACCGGTGCAGTCTGTCAGCCAAAAATTGGAAGTGGATGGGCACCAAACCTTTAAAAGTAAACAAAAACATGCACAGACAAATCCAAATTACACCCCGCGACTCGTGACGATACATTGATGTCCTAAGACACGAAACGAACGGTTTTTGCGAGAAACTGAACAGTATTTTAGTATCTACAGTCGTTTTGAGAATTACATTAATATTGGAAATTGGAAAAGTTGCTGCTTAAGCTTTTATAATAGCAATTTGCATATACTCCAGAATGTTATGAAGAGTGATCAGATGAATTGCATAGTCCTTCTTTGCCATGAAAATTAACTTAATCCCGAAAAAAACTTTCCACTGCATTGTTAAGAAGGTTTCAGGGCGTCCACGAAAGTCTAGCAAGCGCCAGGATGGTCTCCTAAAGAGGATTGAGCTGCGGGATCGGAGTGCCACCAGTGCAGAGCTTGCTCAGGAATGGCAGCAGGCAGGTGTGAGCGCATCTGAACGCACAGTGAGGCCAAGACTTTTGGAAGATGGCCTGGTGTCAAGAAGAGCAGCAAAGAAGCCACTTCTCTCCAAAAAAAAAAAAACATCAGGGACAGATTGATCTTCTGCAGAAAGTATGGCGAATGGACTGCTGAGGACTGGGGCAAAGTCATATTCTCCGATGAAGCCTCTTTCCGATTGTTTGGGGCATCTGGAAAAAGGCTTGTCCGGAGAAGAAAAGGTGAGCGCTACCATCAGTCCTGTGTCATGCCAACAGTAAAGCATCCTGAGTAGGGATGTCCCGATACAACTTTTTAACTTCCGATACGATACCGATATTGCAGCCTTCAGTACCAACCGATACCGATACAAATCCGATACAATAATCAGCACAAATCATGAATGCTTTTAAATATTTCGTTGTGTGGAATGCAGGGCTGGTCCGAATACCATTTTTTTGAGCTTGAAGCTTCTGTAGTAATCAACACCAAATATTCGAAGCTTCAGTGGGAGGGGCTGAAAATATTATCCTCTCTAATAAATGCAGGAATCTCTGTGTGTCTTCCTGGTTGCATTTTTCTTATGTCAAGAACAGATCATTCAATCGATTTTTGCTTTAGACCCAAAGGAGTGCAGTGTTGCATTTTGGTGCAATATGGACACATAACATGTTCAGAATTAATAAATTGTAATAGAACATTGCGAGTTGGATGCGGCGCGCCTCACGCAGGCAGAGTTTATATGCTTCATGAACAGACACCGCGTTAGTGATACAAAACACACAGGTCTGTTAAGAGCAATACTTTTAATAAGGTAGCCTAACATATTTTAACAAACAAATCTCTCCTAAATGAGAAATTAGCAGCACACACAGTAATTACTGACACCGTAAAGGGAAGGCTATTTAAAAAAAAGAAGAACGAAAAAAAATGTCGCGGTGTTTATCAATAAATTTATATCTAAATTATTTATAAATAAATATATATATACATTATATATAACGTTTGTGTATATAGGCCTATATATAAAATACATATGTATATTATTTTGTAACCCAAAATATATAACCCTCAAACATTATTAACAAACGTGCGTGTTTATTTGAGCACTTCCGTCAGTGAAGTAGCCTAAAATACGCTAAAATAATACATTTAAATTTGAAACTAGCCTAAAAAAAGAATGTTAAATAGGCTATTCAACAAACATTCGTTGCAAAAATTCCTAAAACCTCGCCCGGACCTAGTCTGACAGCTCATCAGAAATAGGCCTACTGGTCTGATTCCGACTGGAACAGGTTTTTTTTCGCTTTCTCTTCCCCATTACACAGCTGCTATTTTTAATAGCAAAGTGATTAAATTTATTTTCGTTTATTTAGTTTTTTAAGTTAATTTAGAAATATATTTGGAGCACTTTTTATTTGTTAAATTCAAGTTTTTTTTTGTTTGCTTGTTTTTTTAAGTAACGACTAGCGGCCAGCGGCAATTGAGATCAATTGAGAACAAAAGTCAGCAACAGTAGGCTAAGTATATGTAAAAAAAAAAAAAAAAAAACTGAAAAATATCTTAATTGAATAAAAATAAATTTTTTAAAGCGCAAAATACTTATTTTTTCTCCGTTGGCTAGTGCATCACTACAGCTCGCTGTGACAAAAGCCCCCCACGGACTACAAGCTGGAGACTGTGCGCAAAACATCCTAAGCTTGGCACACCAAGCTGATTGAATCCCTTTCTCATATTAGCTGCATTATCTGTTAGAACGACATGGACCTTCTTTTTGTCGAATTTCCAGTCACGCAGCATCTCCTCCATGGCGTTTATGCATTTAGCTGTGTGTGAACCTCTGAACTCGCGTGTAGGTCAGACTCTATAAAGATAGAGGACAGTTTTCTGAGCTCCAGATGTCAGTGGTGAAGCTAATAGCACTTGCTTTATTCAGATGCATAGCAATACATTCCTTAACTTCTTTATTCATCTGGGGTATGGTTTTGTCGACAATGTCGTGGCGGCTGGGCACAACGTAGCGAGGCTCGAGGTGTTCAATTAAGCGTTTAAACTTGATATTACTCACCACCGACAGCGGCTGGTCATCGAGCACAATAAACTGGCATATATTTTCTGTTAAGGTTAATACCTTTTTGCGATCTCTTGGGAATTTGTCACGCTTTGCGAGGGTTTCAGGCAGCGTTGGTTGCTTGACGTTGCCAGTGGATTGTTTCTTTAACTAAGTGGTATTGCGAAAATCCTCATGCAGAGTTTTGTGATGCTGTTTCAAATGCGTGATGAGGTTGGACGTATTAAACTTTCATGTATTAAACTTTTTCGCTACTTTGCTAGCAAGCAGTGTTGTGATTACATGTGCTTTGCACGCTGGCTCTGGACGCTGCTGGATAGAATAGCTGTAACGGAGTTCAAAACGGAACAGACATCTTATATCGGAGATTTTTAACGCTGTCCGATATAATCCGATAGAGGTTTTTTTGGCTGATATCGGACCTATTTCCGATATCAATATCGGATCGGGACATCCCTAATCCTGAGACCATTCATGTGTGGGGTTGCTTCTCATCCAAGGGAGTGGGCTCACTCACAATTTTGCCCAAAAACACAGCCATGAATAAAGAATGGTACCAAAACACCCTCCAACAGCAACTTCTTCCAACAATCCAACAACAGTTTGGTGAAGAACAATGCATTTTCCAGCACGATGGAGCACCGTGCCATAAGGCAAAAGTGATAACTAAGTGGCTCGGGGACCAAAACGTTGACATTTTGGGTCCATGGCCTGGAAACTCCCCAGATCTTAAAACTTGTGGTCAATCCTCAAGAGGCGGGTGGACAAACAAAAACCCACTAATTCTGACAAACTCCAAGAAGTGATTATGAAAGAATGGGTTGCTATCAGTCAGGATTTGGCCCAGAAGTTGATTGAGAGCATGCCCAGTCCAATTGCAGAGGTCCTGAAAAAGAAGGGCCAACACTACAAATACTGACTCTTTGCATAAATGTCATGTAATTGTCGATAAAAGCCTTTGAAACGTATGAAGTGCTTGTAATTATATTTCAGTACATCACAGAAACAACTGAAACAAAGATCTAAAAGCAGTTGAGCAGCAAACTTTGTGAAAACTAATATTTGTGTCGTTCTCAAAACTTTTGGCCACGACTGTAGTATCTTTTACCTTTGATACACAGCCACGTCCATCTGTCCTGAGCACGAGTTTAGCATCCGGCTCGTTACATGTGAACGCGCTCTGGCGTAGTATACGGAAACGCCGGAAGCGATCTGTCGCATGTATACAACACTTATTGTTTACACAGAGCACAGAGATTGTGGGTATAGCGGCTATTCACAATGCTAATTACTTGTGCTTATCCTGATTGTTCAAACCGATTTAAAGCTAAAAGATTACAAACTCATCCGGGACATTTCAGTGATTTCCTCTTCCGGTGTTTGCGTATTCTACACCAGAGCGTGTTCACATGTCACGAGCCGGATGCTAAACTCGTGCTCATGACAGATGGATGTGGCTGTGTATCAAAGGTAAAAAATGATATAAATACTGTTCAGTTTCTTGCAAAAACCGATCGTTTCGTGTCTTAGGACATCAATGTATAGTCACGAGTCGCAGGGTGTAATTTGGATTTGTCTGTGCATGTTTTTGTTTACTTTTAAAGGTCTGGTGCCCATCCACTTCCATTGTTTGGCTGACAGACTGCACCGGTTTTCATTAAAAATCTTCGTTTGTGTTCTGCTGAGGAAACAAAGTCACCTACATCTTGGATGCCCTGGGGGTAAGCAGATAAACATCACATTTTCATTTTAGGGTGAACTATCCCTTTAAGAGACACGTCGCCTGCTTTTTCATTACACTGATTTATATTAATAAACCATGAGTCTATTTGACTGATTCATTTAAAAATAAGAGTCATTTGTTCATGAATTAGACAAACTTTGGCTATTTTTGAGTTTGCATGCAATCAGCCGAGTCAATGCAACAGATATATTGTCTGTTTATGATCTTTCAGTACATCTAGTTCTTCTTGCATCTGTTTGCACAGACCAAGTGTTTGGGAATGCAATGTGGAGCAAAAATCACACTTTTCTGCTTAGAATAATTGGGTTTTTATTGCAGAACTGAATGTAAATTTAAACTAAAATGAAATACTAAAACTTAAACTAAAATAAAAATATTATATTATATTATTAAAATGAATATATAAATATAAATACTACAATAGTATATAAAAATACTGGTTGCTATCCTTAATTTGGCAATGGAATTTTGTGCAAAAATACTTTTATTTATTAGAAATAAAAGTAAGCAAAAACATAAAAACAAATAAAAATGTTAAAATCACAATACAAAATTACTAAAACTTTGACAAATTAAAATTAAAGTATTATTATATCATATTAAATTATGAAAAAATATAAAAATAAAAGGTAATTATACTAAAAATACAACAATAGTATAATAATAGGAAATATGACTCACTTCTGCTTAGTCTAACTGTTTTTTTATGGCAGAACTAAATGTAAACATTGGCTGCAGTCTGTAAAAATAAATTACCTCAATTTACAAACTATTTAATCTGCTGTATAATCAAATTGGTTGTCATTTTTTAAAATCTTGTCTAGTTGAATTTTTAAATCATGAAGTTGAAACTGGTTAAATGATTTTGATGTGTTAAAGTAATGTAAAAACATTGACTGATTTATTGATCATATGATTTTTGCAGTGTATTTTCTGTCAATGTTTGTTTTTGTGGATTATTTGTATAGGATACGGCGTACGCTGCAAAGCTCCACGGCGCCGGTAGTAGAGGAACGTAAACTCCGAAGCCGACGATGGCCATGAAACAGTAGATGAGCCAGGCGACGAGCTGGAATCCGTGCAGAGGTAGAGACCAGCCGTTGATCCTGGAGTGAAGCGGCGGCGAGAACAGCTCATTTCTGCTGCCGCTGTTCTGCGGAGCCGTCCGTCTGCGGTGACGCCCGAAGCAGTTCAGCTGCGGACACACACAAATGCTCTTCATCAATACAGCTCAATTATGTTGAAAAAGGAATAGTTCTGTAATCTATGCATGAAAGGCTAATAAAGCATTGTGCCTCTAGTCTCCTCAACCGGAACAATGAATCATTTTGAGACTCTCTGACATCATTATGTTGGCTTGACAAAGCTGTGACTGTCAGGACTGACCTTGACTTAGTTTCTTTCCAAAATCCCCAACCTGAGACCACAATGTTCAAATGCAGCTGCTGCACTGAAACACATTTAGTGTGGGATTTACTTTGAAACTAACTGTGAACGAATTCCAGTGTTTTACATTATATCACATACTAAAAACTTAAAATATAAAATTAATAACAATATAATATAATATAATGCTGAAAGTGTAGTTTAGATTAAATTTTTAGTAAAAATAAAATAATATAAAAATAAAAATAAACAGAAATATATATAAAAAAGGCAAAAGCACAGGACAAAATTACTAAAATGCAATTATATTTTATTTTATTATTATTATATTATATTTATATCATAGTATAATATAATATATATGAACATATGTATAAAAAGACTAAAACTAAAACGTAAACTAAAATTTATATTTAAATTAAGCATTATTTTATGATGTTATTTTATATTATATACTGAAAACTTAAAATATAAAAATAAAAACTAATTTAAAATATTAATAAATAACGGTGAATAAATAATACTAAGATAACATTGAAATTTAATTAAAATGCTTAAGTGTTGTTTGTATTATAATGCTGCTGAACGTGTAGTTTATATGAAATTGTTTATAGAAATAATATAATATAAAAATAAACAAAAATATTGCAAAAGCACAGGACAAAATTACTAAAACATAATTATATTTTATTTTATTATATTAATAATATAATATATATTATAATATAATATATATAAAAATATATTAAAAAACTAAAGCACAGGACAAAATTACTAAAACGTAAACTTAAATTAAGCATTATTATATTATATTTTACTGCTGAAAATGTAGTTTATATAAAAATGTATTATAAAAATAAAATAATATAAAAATAAACAGAAATATATATTAATATTATAGTATTTTAATATATATATATATATATATATATATATATATATCTTAAAATTTAAATTAAAGCATTATTTTATTATGTTATATTATATTATAGTATATACTGAAAACTTAAAATATAAAAATAAAAGCTCATTTAAATTATTAATAATTAACGATATATAAATAATACTAAAATAACATTGAAACTGAATTAAAATACCTAGGTGTTGTTTGTATTATAATAATATAATATAATATAATATAATAACGAAACTACTGAAAGTGTAGTTTATATTAATTTTTTTATATAAATAAAATAACAAAAATAAACAGTTTAAAATTAAAAGTGTAGTTTGTAATATAATATCATATAATATACAGTAGAATGAAACTGCTGAAAGTGGTAAATATTATATTATATTGTATATAAAAATAAAATAATATAAAACTAAAACTAAACAGAATATTAAAGAAACTAAGAATTAAATTAAAGCATTATTATACTGTATTATATTATATAACATTTAAGTACTACAAGGACTAAAACTGAAATAAAAATCAATTAAAGCTACATGTATTAAAAAAATAATGATTATTACAGAGCATAAAATTACTAAAACTATCAAATTAAAACATGATGATAAAAGCTCCAAATTCCAAATATAAATAAGTACAACAATAATATTTAATCCTATAATATTAAAATAACTTTTTGCAACACCCTAGCAACCACAATTCCCCAAAAGCCAAGTTTTTTAAACTATAAGCTCTAAATCATCCTCAGAATTTCCTTTTTCTGACTTTAAGTTTCAGAATTCATAATTTTGCATGAACAAGTGTACATATATCCCACATATGAGTGATTATTGCTAACTTTGTCTTTCTCCAGCACAAGCTGGAGTCCTGCTGAGCTTTTCCTGTTGAACATGAACTGCATGATTATGTTGCCTAGCAAATGTCATCAGAAATGAACCCTTCAGAAACTGAGGGAATCAAGCATTAGTGAAAACAGTCTAATAATGACTAACCTACACAAAACCACCGCATCAGGAACTTTTGTTTTGAATATCAACGTTAACTATTACCTCTTCACACGATGCTATTTGCTAGTTCACTTTTAACAACACTATTAACACATTAACAATAACTATTAAGTGATTATAACGAAGTAACAATAACGTAAAACAATCAAAAAATCAATCCATGGTTATAAAAAGCCACTTACATTCGTCATTGAACAGCTTCCAGTAGTTTTCTCTGGAAAAAAACATCTGCTGTTGATCATTTGGATCTCTTGGATACAGTTTGCTGATCCATTGATTTCTTCCTCATCTCCTTCACAGTCAACTGTACAGCACAAGAGTCGTTTTCAACGGCATTATCCAGTCTGAAAGCGTTTTAATATCCTATTTTAACGCTCTACTATATCAAATCTTCAAAATGTTAATTATTCGTCAATAAATAGGATAAAATATCTTCCACCGGCGCAGCGGTGCGCCTCTGACTTCAGCCAGATAAAATACGAAGCACAGCGAAAGCGTAACTGCTGAATATTAATTAGGTCATGCGTACGTCATGCAGAGGAGACTTCCAATCGCGAGCGGCAGCTCATGAATATTAGATCACGCGGCACTTTGCTTCGAAAAGCTCATGAATATTAAACGGAATTAATGTGAAAACCGAAATGTGAGCACGCTTTTTCACACTTTATTTAAACAATACACTATTTTATTTTCTTAAAATAAAGTCTTAAGTAGAACGGGTATGTTTGCAGCAATAGCCAAAAATACAGTGCATGGGTCAAAATTGTTGATTTTTCTTGTATGCCAAAAATCTTTAGAATATTAAGTAAAGACCATGTTCCCTGAATATATTTTGTAAACTTTTTACCATAAATATTTAAAAACTTAATTTTTGATTAGTAACATGCATTCCTAAGAGCTTCATTTGGACAGCTTTAAAGGCGCCCCCCCCCCCCCCCCCCTTTTTTTTGCACCCTCAGATTCCAAATTTTTTTAATAGTTGTATCTTGGATTAATTTATTCAGCTTTCAGATAATGTATAACTCTTATTATTATATTATATTAAAAAATATAATATAATAAATAAATGAAAACTAAATAAAATATATTAAAAAAAAGTACTAAAACTTAAAAAAACTAACAAATATATTATATTATAAACAAAATAATAAAAAATAAAAGGAAAAAATTAAATACCACAGTAGTATAGAAATGATACTGGTTGCTATCCTTATTCTGGCAATGCAATTTTGTGCAAAAATGACATTTCTGCAGTCTAATTGCATTTTTATGGCAGAACTCATATAATTATGAAAATACTGCTTAATTCGAAATATTAATAATCATTTTAATACATTACATAAAACTGTTGTAAGTGTAGTTATTATTACATTTAAGTATTTTATACTATATAAAAATTATATAATTAAAAATAACGAACTAGAAATATAAAAGCAAATAAAAAAGACAAAATCACATGACGAAAGTATTAAAGTATTATTATATTATATTATAACCTGAAAAATATAAAAATAAAAGTTCATTCAAACTATTAATAAACACTACAACTGTATATAAATAATACCGGTTGCCCACATTATTTTGCCAATGCAATGCAATTAAAATGCAATTAAGTTTTGATTAGTAATATGCATTGCTAAGAACTTCATTTGGACAACTTTAAAGGTGATTTTTTTCAATATTTGCATATTTTGCACCCTCAGATTCCAGATTTTCACATAGTTGTATCTTGGCCAAATATTGTCCTATCCTAACAAATAGAAAGCTTATTTATTCAGTTTTCAGATGATGTATAAATCTCAATTTCAAAAGAATTGACCCTTATGACTAGTTTTGTGGTTCAGGGTCACAAATGTGACCGTGGACCACAAAACCAGTCTTAAGTCACTGGGTTATATTTGTAGCAATAGCCAAAAATACATAGTATGGGTCAAAATTATTGATTTTTCTTTTATGCAAAAAATCATTAGAAAATTCAGTAAAGATCATGTTCCATGAAGATTTTTTGTAAAATTCCTACTGTAAATATATCAAAATGTAATTTTTGATTAGTAATATGCATTGTTAAGAACCTAATTTGGAAAACTTTAAAGGTGATTTTCTCAGTATTTTGATTTTTTTGCACCCTCAGATTTCAGATTTTCAAATAGATGTATCTCGGCCAAATATTGTCCTATTCTAACAAACCATATACCAATAGAAAGCTTATTTATTGAGCTTTCATATGATGTATACATCTCAGTTTGGTCAAATTTAACCTTATGACTGGTTTTGTGGTCCAGGGTCACAAATGTGCACACCACTGTGTGACTGTAATCCGATACAGAAAAGTTCAAACAATGCGAATACAATAAAACAACAGAACATGGAAGTTCTCAGCGGTGAAAGATTTTAACTGTTACCTAGTTACCACTAGGACATGCAAAGTCGAATGCAAACGAGAGCTCTCTATGAACGCAGAACATTTTATGCAGAGTTTTACACTGCAGGCAAATATGCAAAGCATTTTAATATCTCATTCCAATGCATTAAATACTAAACTCACTTTTTCAGTGTTCTTTTAGCTGTGCATTTAATAAATGCATGAGCACTGCTTCATGCTGCTTAATTTCTCTTTTTTAATGCATTTGAAATAAATTTGCATTTCATGTTTTTTTTTCATATGCATCTGTTATGAAATCTTTGTATGCTAAACAGTTTGAATTACAATTGTGTATGCGATGTGCTACAAAAACAAACTTGCAAATTTTTGCATCGTCACTCTTGCATTAAGCAATGACTTTAGATCTTTATTTCCATCCTGTTTATTTTTTTCTCTGTTTGATTTTAAAGGCATTTTATTTTTACTTATGCACACTAAGGGATTCTGTTACTTAGTTGGGCTGCTGCTTGTAAAATGAGCCCTGAAACAAAACCATTTGAGAACCACAGTGATATTTGGACAAAGGGTTTTAGAGATGTAAAGTGCTACTTCCTACAGTTCACCAGATAAAAAAAGAGAAGCAAACCTACACGTTAATGTGAGTTTAATTATCTAAACTCACATTAACGTGTAGGTTTGCTTCTCATTACTAGTGCAGATCAAACCCGTGGTCAGGGAAAGAAAAACAGCTTTTATCAACCATATAAAAAAAGGAAATCAGAACCAGAGCTTTTATTTAAAAACAAGCATGTACAAGCTTACA
The DNA here is from genome assembly GCF_049309525.1 of Garra rufa. NCBI lineage: Eukaryota > Metazoa > Chordata > Actinopteri > Cypriniformes > Cyprinidae > Garra > Garra rufa. Next base: position 2,686,584 of record NC_133369.1, on the reverse strand, counting down.
GTTCTTTAGAACGGCACTTAATTACAGTGTGTCACATCAGCTGTTGGGGGTGGATCCGGGTTCTGGAGACTGCAGGAACTCGTACGGGTCCTGAACCATCTCTGTCTGATCTCCAACACCCAGATGAGGTGAACTTCCTGATCACAGAGAACAAACAAATTAGGTTAATATCAAAATATTTGGATTTATTTTAATCATTAAAAAGCCTACTGTATTATATTATTATATATCACCTTTGTGGTCTGATTGATATTTTATTTTATTTTTTTTACCACCAAAATAAATAAATAATATAGCTGCAAGCAGGATTACAGGGGTTAAAGCACTTTAAGAGGAGATACTGCAGGCAAAAATGCTGTTTTTTCATGCACCTGTCACGTTTGAGATTTTGGGCTTTTTGTTTGATCATGATGTGTTTTTTCTAGTTGAAAGAAATCATCCAAAAGACACTGTTGAGTTTTTTTTATAGCACTTTATCTATTTGTGTCAATAGATTTCAATTACTATATATATTTTTGAAGGCCGTTTTCTCAAAATGTGTTTTTTCTCCTACACTTCAGTAGCACTTACACACACCAAACTTCACATCTGTATTTCTGTCTATATCCTGAAGGTTTTTACAGAGGGATTTGCTTATATATAATTTGCTTGATTATATACATTTTATTCCCCAAAAATTGCAAAAAAAAAAAAAAATATATTGTTTTCTGTCTGTTCTAAGTGACATAATGAGATACCCAAAATTCCCTCTGTAAAAACATTTGACTCTAATATGTCCAAAAAATTAAACAAAAATTGAGACATACAAAATTTTTGATTTTTGCATATTTTGCAATTAGCGCATATTTTATTAAATAATGCCTCATTTGCATATTTAAACCTAACATTTTAGAAAAACTGTAATACAAAAATTTTTTGCAATTATCAATGTAATCAATCAACTGAGTAAGTAAGGTGATAACTATTAGTTAATTTTTTTTCACCTGCAGTGTCTCGCCTTAAAGCATTTAAGCACATATGCAAAAAGACATTATGTAGCAAGCCTTTTTTTTTTTTTTTTTTACAAATACAGGTAATTTACATAGAAATATGTTTTGTAACGTTTATGAGTGTTATAGCGTCAGCTGTGTCCGATCTCCTTAAAACTGCATGCTTGTTTAGAATCACCTGTTGCATATGCTCAGCAAGGTTTGTGAAGTTTTGAGTTTTCCTTTTGGCTTTATAGGATTTTGGGTAAACTTGAACAGGCCCCTTTTCTAAACAACCCCATTATATCTTGCCGAAGGGTAAATTTTAAACATTTGATAATTATTTGACGATTGAAGTCTCTTCTGCTCACCAAAAGCTTTTTATGTGATCAAAAATTTAAAACAGCTGTTTTCCATGTGAATATCTGTTAAAATGTCATTTATTTCTGTGATCAAAGCTGGATTTTGAGCATCATTTCGCCAGTCTTCAGAATTTATTCTAATACACTGATTTGATGCTCAAAAAACATTTTTGATTATTGAAAACAGTTGTGCTGCCCAATATTTTTGTAGAAACTGTGATACATTTTATTTTTCAGGATTCACAGATGAATAGAAAAAGTTCAGCATTTATCTGATAAATTCTTTTGTAACATTTTAAATGTCTTTACTGTCAAAGGAAGTCTTTACCGTCACTTTTGACCAAGTTTCGTTCCAATCAGCCTCCATGTCTAATCGGTGCTCAAATTTCATTTGCCAATGGCAGCCATTTTTTTTGAGATACGCAAAAGGCTCACTTTGGACCAAGACCACATGCAGCGATTTTCAAGTATAACTCCAATTTCTTTCATATTTCTCACAGACCTTTGAGGCTGTGAGTCAAACAGGTCCACCAAGTTTTATTCCAATCATCCTTCGAAAACAATGTCTAATAGGTGCTCAAACTTTGTTTGCCAATGGCAGCCATGTTTTTTTTGTTTTTTTTTTAGATATGCAAATGTCCTTAAAGTCACTTGTGGCACTTTGGACCAAGGCCGTGTGCAGAGATTTTCAAGTTGTTAGGACATATGGTTGCGTAGGTATAGCCATTATTATGTTTTTTCCCACGTATAGCACCACCAAGTGGTGAACTCTTACATAAGTGTTCTGAGTTTGGCAAAGTTATAGGCATTTTACTAAAAGTGGGCCTGCCCCCAGTGTTGTTTTCGTCAACGATGACGATGACGAAATCATTTCGTTGACGCCACTTTTTTCCATGACGATAACGAGACGTTGACGAGATAAAATTGGCTCGTTGATGACTAAAGCATGACGAGACGTGTGTGAGTTTTCGTTGACGAGACGAGAATAGACGAAAATGTTAGTGGGTGGTCCGTCAGGCGTTTAAAATGCATGACATTTCTGCTTATTGTGCATGCCAATTAAAACCGAAAAATATCTGCCGCTATGGCAAGCCGTTTTAGCATTAAATACTCTTTGCCATACTACTATGGCAAGCCGTTTTAGCATTCCATCCTTGATTGTCTTTTATGTTTTAAAACATTCCTTCATTATTGTAATTATTGGTAAAAAATAGTCGATCCGGAAGCTCACATTGTGTTGAACTATAGATCTGCTATTTTCAGAACTTATAAGTGACACTACCCAACAGCAAAATACTTACTGACCTACAATAATTTCTTAAAAGACTACTTTTTCCCCTTTTTTTGACTAAAACTAGACTAAAACCTTTTTGACTTTTCGTTGACTAAAACTAGACTAAAACCTTCTTGACTTTTCGTCGACTAAAATTGGACTAAAACTATCACATATAGAAGTGACTAAAATTTGACTAAAACTAATAACCATTTTAGTCCAAAAGACTAAGACTAAGACTAAATGTAAGATGGTTGTCAAAAACAACACTGCCTGCCCCTTTTTGAACGTTTTGGTGTCCCTTTGCGATGGTGAGTCTAGAAAGTTAGACTTTTTTTTGATAATTATTGATATTCACTCTCCAGATTGAATAGTTCCGACCAGGCGAAAAACCAAGAACTACTTTGCAAAAGTGGGTTTTGAAAAAAATCCAAAATACCAAAAAATTTCGCCGCGTGAGCCAAGGATTCCAATGACATAAGACACTTGAGCCTCTAACTGCCGGTTTTTATACTTTTGATCGCTGTAGCGCCCCCGTCAGGCCAATTGGGGCAAGCCTCGGTGACATTGTCGGTGGTGTGAGTACTACCATCCCTCCAAGTTTCAAGTCTCTACGACTTAGGTTTGGTCTGCACAATCAGTTTTATGTTGAGAACGCTAAACCCCTAACAATAATGCCTGTGATGCATAAATTCTAAATATGACTCAGTACCTAAGTGGTGCTGATCCCGCTCTGAAGCGTTTGACAGGGACGAGAGATTGGAGGACGGTCGGGATCCAACCCTGTCCACCGCTGCATCCTGGAACTCCTGCAGGAGTTTGGCTGCTTCTTCAAAGTGCTGATGACCGTCTTCATGCTCCGGCTCCTTCTTCACACATTTACCTACAGATCAGAAAACAGCCATGATCAACTACAGCATGAGTAAACTAAAAACCAACAAGAACTTACACAGTCGGAAGGTTTTTCTGTGTAATATATGACTCACCTAAAATGTTAAGCGTATCTAGAGACATGTCTGGGTAGCTCTTCATGGACATGAAATCTAGCACTGAACTAGCTTCTATGCCACTTCCATCTGTTCCCTATTAAAACAAAGCATGTCATTATATGCTACTTTAAGAAGTTTGAAAATTATATGATAAAAGATGTATTATTCTTACAGGCATGTCACACAAACTAGATTTAGTGTCATCAATTGGCATGTTCCTTTTCTGAAAAACAAAACATTTATTATATATTTATTTACAGTGTATATACAATATTTCACACTATTGTTCAAAAGTTTGGGGTCGGAAAAATGTTTTTAATGTTTTCAAAGTCTCTGCCCACCAAAAGCTGTTTTTAAGTATAGAAATTGAGAAATATTATAATTTAAAATAGCTGTTTTCTATGTGAATATATGTTAAAATGTCATTTATTTCTGTGATCAAAGCTGAATTTTTAGCATCATTACTCCAGTCTTCTGTGTCAAATGATCCTACAGAAATCAGTCTAATATGCTGATTTGCTGCTCAAGAAACATTTCTGATTATTATCAATAAGAATATTTTTGTGGAAACAGAAACATTGAATTTCTCAGAGCAATTTTTTTTTATTTGATTTTTTTTTTTCAAATACAAAATACAAAAATACAAAATATTACCAACCCCAAACATTAGAACGTCTGGTCAAAAGAGACATTTCTGATTTTTAATACCTGTCGGATTTGGATGACTGCTTTCGAATGATCACCCGCCGTCATTTTATCCAGCAAATCATCCACAAGTCTTTTGGTAAAACTCCCACAACCCTTGACAAACTCCTGCAGACTGAAGAACACACACAGAAAACCCCATTAAACAACAAAGTCAAACAAACTGCAACAGATTTCTATGAGACGAAGATTTGGTCTAAACACCTGAGAGCGCACTGCACCCCGGTCTCGTCTCCGTAAGCGGAGTACAACGTGTCCATCTCCTCTGGAAGCAGGTCAGGATAGACAGAGTTGTTCTGAAGAGTCTGAGTGTTGTACGCGCTGCTCAAGAATGTCACTAAAACAGAACAACAGAACAAATTCGTTGGAGTGAATTTCTTTGCATTGACAACGACATGCAAAAATAAAGACCATAGATTCTGGATGTGATTATGATTATACTTCAGGATTTACTCTTTTAGCACTCTTTTAGAGATATTAATGTGATTCACAACCCTACAAATAACATTAATGTTTGAAAATCTGTTACCTTTGTGTCTCCTGTCATCTTTAAATCCCAGTGACGTCAGTCCAGGTATGAGCTTATTTGCCAAAGAGCTTAAATCTACAGGATGAGTCTCTTCCTCTGTGAACAATAATCAATATACTCTTTAGACACATATTATTGCTCTGCAACAAAGTCAGCAACCTTTCTGACATAAAGTGCCATTTTAACCCTATAAAGCGTATTGTAACATTTTTTTATATAAATTTTTTTAGCTCAAATATGATCATCAGGCTTTCAAGTTTATATTTGTTCTCTCAAACCTCATTGAATTGCATTATATGTTTTGATAATTCAAATATTATTTGACTAAGGCATATTATTTGAAATACAGAGTGACAACTGATATTTATAACATTTTATATAACTATCTGCTCAACTTACAAGCATCAGAATTTGATCTTATTTTTTGTCCATATAAATATCATCTGCACCAAATTTGTGCTCAGTCAGATTTTTTTTTTTAAACTAAGCTATTTTTTCCTTTGTATCATACTACGCATGAGCCTTTTTATTTTTTGTTTATATATTTTGTCTAAAGATTCATTAAACTGTTTCAAATTTACAGGGTTACTTTTCTAATTCTTGTGCATAATTGTGATTTATAAACTGTGATATGCATGGCAAATTACCACCTTATTGTTTACTGGTTCAGCAATTTCCATAGAATTTCCAAACACACATACATATATGAACATATTCTCATACTGTGAGAATAAAGTCGAAATACTACGAGAACAAAGTAGAAATACTGTGAGAATAAAGTCGAAATACTACGAAAACAAAGTCGAAATACTACGAGAAAAAAGTAGAAATACTACGAGAACAAAGTAGAAATACTATGAAAACAAAGTCGAAATACTACGAGAACAAAGTCGAAATACTACGAGAATAAAGTCGAAATACTGTGAGAATAAAGTCGAAATACTATGAGAATAAAGTCGAAATACTACGAGAATAAAGTCGAAATACTGTGAGAATAAAGTCGAAATACTATGAGAATAAAGTCGAAATACTACGAGAACAAAGTCGAAATACTACGAGAATAAAGTCGAAATACTGTGAGAATAAAGTCGAAATACTATGAGAATAAAGTCGAAATACTATGAGAACAAAGTCGAAATACTACGAGAATAAAGTCGAAATACTGTGAGAATAAAGTCGAAATACTATGAGAATAAAGTCGAAATACTATGAGAACAAAGTCGAAATACTATGAGAACAAAGTCGAAATACTACGAGAACAAAGTCGAAATACTACGAAAACAAAGTCGAAATACTACGAGAACAAAGTCGAAATACTACGAGAATAAAGTCGAAATACTACGAGAAAAAAGTAGAAATACTACGAGAACAAAGTCGAAATACTACGAGAACAAAGTCGAAATACTATGAGAATAAAGTCGAAATACTACGAGAACAAAGTCGAAATACTACGAGAACAAAGTCGAAATACTACGAGAATAAAGTCGAAATACTACGAGAACAAAGTCGAAATACTGTGAGAATAAAGTCGAAATACTGTGAGAATAAAGTCGAAATACTACGAGAATAAAGTCGAAATACTACAAGAATAAAGTCGAAATACTACGAGAACAAAGTCGAAATACTACGAGAATAAAGTCGAAATACTACGAGAACAAAGTCGAAATACTGCGAGAATAAAGTCGAAATACTGTGAGAATAAAGTCGAAATACTACGAGAATAAAGTCGAAATACAGCGAGAATAAAGTCGAAATACTACGAGAACAAAGTCGAAATACTACGAGAACAAAGTCGAAATATGTATAGTCTGTTATAATATAAAGTAGTAAACTTTGAAGAGTACAGATCATACCTTCTGCTTCAGGATCTTGATTTACTACATTGTAGATGAGGGAACTTTCTGAGTCCTTTTTAAGATACCCAATCTACATGCAAAATAAAACAAATGTTCTGGTTAGGCGTAATATACTCTGGTAATACTGCAATAAACATTGTTTCTACTACTAGTCAACCACATTACACAACTCCTGATGTGGTCAAGGGAAAACAGATAGTACAGACCAGACAGAATCTGCTGATTGCTTATTTAATATTTTATTTAAACTGATTAGATGGAATTGACAATATTATTGGAAGCTGAAAGCATTAGGAAATTATCTAAAAATATTTATTTTAAATCTCAATTCGACACCTAATTTTAATCCTACGACACCTAATTAAGATTCTGGTCTCGTAATATTTCTTGATTTATTTTTATTTTAATGTACTTTAAAATGTAATTTATTCCTGTGATGCAATGCCGAAATTTTATTTGCCGTTACTCCAGTCTTCAGTCTCACATGATCCTTCAGAAATCATTCTAATATGCTGATTTATTATTAGAATTATCTAAATATTTTTTTGGAACCTGTAATTCTTTTTTCAGGATTCTTTGATAAATAAAAAGTAAAGAAACAAACAAACAAACAAAAAACAATACAAGTCTTTTTTAACAATATAAGTCTTTGCCATCACTTTTTATTAATTTTTAAATAAATTTTTATTAATTAAAAAAATCGTACTGATTATACATTATACATTTTCGTATTTAATAGAATTTTTGATCAATTTTAGGAATTTAATTAAGTTTGAATAAATTCTCCAGGCAAACACAATTTTAAAATTCCATGAATATTTTACAATATCATTTTTTTCTGTATTTTTGATTAAATAAATGCAGCCTTGAAGAGCATAAGAAAATTGTTTAAAAAAAATTAAAAATCTTACTGATCTCAATCTTTTGAACATTATACACTTTTCACATTTAATAGAATTTTAGATCAATTTTAAGAATTTAATTACATTTTGATAAATTCTCCAGGCTTTGCAATCAGAATTTTAAAATTCCATGAATATTTTACAATATATATTTTTTTTCTGTATTTTTGATCAAATAAATGCAGCCTTGGAGAGCATAAGAAAATTGTTTAAAAACATGAAAAATCTTACTGATCTCAAACTTTAACATTATACATTTTTGTATTTAATAAATTCTTAAAATTGATCTAAAAAAATTCTATTAAACACGAAAAATATATAATGTATAATGTTTAAAAGTTTGAGATCAGTAAGATTTTTCAATTTTCTTATGCTCTTCAAGGCTGCATTTATTTAATCAAAAATACCGAAAAAAAATTATATTGTAAAATATTCATGGAATTTTAAAATTGTGATTGTGATTGTTTAAAAACATGAAAAATCTTTCTTATCTCAAACTTTTGAACATTATACATTAGAAATTGTTCGTATTTAATAGAATTTTAGATCAATTTAACTAAATTTTAATACATTTTTCAGGCTTTGCAATCAAAATTTTAAAATTCCATGATATTTCTGACAATAGGAATGCTAAAAAAACTTGTGTCCATGCATGAATAAAAGACCAGGAGCCGGATTCACGAATATCTTCTTAAGAAATAAACTAAGATATTTCTTAAGATAAATTCTAAGAAGTTCGTAAGAATGTTCTTAAGTGCAATTCTTGGAAAAATCTTAAGAAGTTCTCAATATGTTCTTAAGAACATCTTAATTTATTTCTTAAGAAAAAAAAAAAGATACATCTACCTGAGTGAATGCATGGCTGAAGACGCATTTATAAACACTTCAAAGGCTTTTTTTGCGGTTTCTGCAGATTATCCTAATAATACGCACTTTTTCATCACGAACTTGACTGGCGCTCGGCTTCATGTTTTTAATGCGCCGTGTTTGAACCGTTATTTTAAAGGGTCTGTCTTAAGCGTTGGCGATCAGTTTTATTCACTTTTGTGTTGTTTTTGTTCCCTCCTCCGAATGAAAACGCGTACTGCACATAATGCGCTAAATACGACCAAAGATTATGTCGTATTTATCGGCCAAGTAAAATAAAATTTTTTCAATTAAATCTCCCTGTCTGACTCGATTTTGTAGAGTTGCTACTAAGTTTTGATGTCGGCATAAAAGTAGGGTCATACATACATAGGCTAATCATGACCGATCATTGTTTACATTATCAGTCATTGCTGTCACTTCAGCAAACTCGTGCTCATCTCTATTAATAGTCCTAATATGTATTATATGTAGCTAGTAGTGTTGTAATGCTTAAATATAACAGTTAATTTGAAATAACCCAATAAATTAATTAAATAATTCTTCCTATTTGGGATTTAAGTCTCGGGCTATCCTAACTTTAAGAAGTTATTTACGATGGTTTTTAAGAATATTCTTTTCAAGAATTTGAATTTTTGTCTTAAGAACAATCTTAAGTAAAAAGATAAGAATATTCTAAAAACGATTTTTTGGGGAATACAAAATATTCTTGACTATTTTCTTATTTTAAAAAATAAGAAGAAAATGGCAGTTCTTCTTAAGAATGTTTCGTGAATCTGGCCCCAGATCAGAGCTTGGCTGCACCTTAGAGTTTGGCATGAAGCGATTGATTCGATCCCGTGCTTCATCCGCCGCGTGCTCCACCAGCGCCAATACGTGCTCCTCTGCCGTGCTGTCCGTCAAACTGCAGGCGTTGCCCTCCGGCTCATACAGATCACTAGACGAGCAACACATCTGCTCAATCACACACTCAGAAACACAAGAAACATTCACATGCTGCAGATCATGGCTTTACCTGATGATGGGCTCTTTGACAGGCTGCTTTTTGGACTTTTTGGGGTACTCCGTGTGGGTGGGCAGGATCTCCGTCACCGGTTCCTCAGGCGTGATGTCGTCATCTCCCAAAATGGCAGCCTGCTGAGAGAAATCCATGTCCTGCATAAAAGACATGCTGCGCTTCAAAGCTAACAGCCGCTCCTGTGAACAGAGCACAAATAGAGCAACACAGCACCCATTTACTCCTCCTGCGGGAGCTCTTAGGTTTGCCATGAAGATGGGAGACGCGGGATGTCCAACACGGGATGGATTGAAATAAAGAAAGATTGGATGGTGGAAATAGTCCTCTTTGAATCCACAGGGCGCTTGAGAAAAATTTATCATGACACAAAAGTCTGGGATTTTTGTCCCACCTAATACTAAAAATAATTCGTTTTAGGATTTTAAAAATATTAATTCAATTAAAAAAAAAAAAGAAATCATGAAAAAATATTTAAGATTCTTTTACTATATCTAGGGTGCAAAGAGCAATATCTATTCAATTAAGTATTATTTTAAATTATATTATAATTTATATAATACAGTATAGCATATGAAGACTTTCAGACGCAAAGTTTGCATGACATTTTTCTTTTAAATGAGCATTTTTAATCAGGCGCCTATAAAAATAAAACTGGACATTTTAAAAAATAAGGCATTCAATAACTGACTAATAACTAATTGACTTTTCAATGCAATTAATGATAAAAATGCTCATTTATGAGATCTTAGATCTTTAAATGTTATATTTTTCCAGTATATAACATAATATATTCTATATATTACATAATAAAAAATTGATTATGACACATAAAAGTCTGAGATATTTGTCCCATCTAATACTAACAAAAATCAGTTTTAGGATTTTAAAAATATTTATTAAATAAAAAAAGATCTGGAAAAAATATTTAAGATTCTGCTCTTTTACTATATCTAGGGCACAAAGAGCAATATCTATTCAATTAAGTATGATCTTAAATTATATCATAATTTATATAATACAATATAGCATATGAAGACTTTCAGATGCAAAGTTCGCATGACATTTTTCTTTTAAATTAGCATTTTTAATCAGGCGCCTATAAAAATAAAACTGGACATTTTTAAAAATAAGGCATTGAATAACTGACTAATAACTAATTGACTTTTCAATGCAATTAATGATAAAAATGCTCATTTATGAGATCTTAGATCTTTAAATGTTATATTTTTCCAGTATATAACATAATATATTCTATATATTACATAATAAAAAATTGATTATGACACATAAAAGTAAGAGATATTTTTCCCATCTAATACTAACAAAAATCAGTTTAAAAATATTAATTAAATAAAAAAAAATCTGGAAAAAATATTTAAGATTCTGTTCTTTTACTATATCTAGGGCACAAAGAGCAATATCTATTCAATTAAGTATGATCTTAAATTATATTTTCATTTATATAATACAATATATTATATGAAGACTTTCAGATGCAAACATCTCTAAATCTGTCTGAGATTTTTCTTTTGAAATATAATTTTTAATCAGACATTTTTGAAAATTGACTAATATTGACATTCAATAATTGACTAATAACCTTTTCAATGCAATTCAAGTGAAATTACTGAACCTAAACAATTACTGAGCCTGATAAAAAAAATGCTAATTTACGAGAAAACCTTTGAAATTTTTTCTCTGAAAAAAGGTTTTTGCATCTGAATTCTTTAAATGTTATATTTTCCAATATATAACATAATATATTATAAATATATTACATAATACATTTATTTTTAATTGATCTTTCCACTGTTTTTAAGATCTATAAATAAAATTATTAATTTTATTAATTTTGTCCATGAAGTTTCCAGACTTAGAAATCACAATTTTACCTAATATTTCTGATGGGGGAATCCTGAAAAAAATAAAAATAAAAAATAAAATCAGATGTTCTTGCTTCCATTTTGTAACAATTTTTTTTAAAACATTCTCAAATCACCTTTATCCTGATTATATAATTTGTAATGAGAAATGTTATATTTAATTTAGAAGAAGCATTTTTACTAGTTTTATAGTTTATAGTTTATTTTTGCATTAGATTTTTATGTTTTCTGTTTTTATTTTACTTTAAGCTTAATTTTTTTGTAATTTTTCTTTCATCTTGTGTTTTTGTCAATGTTATTATTATTATTATTATTTTTAATATGTCTGTATATTCTTTTAATCAGATTTAAAAAAAAAAAAAAAATTATTTAGTTTGAATTATTTTAGTACTTCAAGTTAAAATAAATGCAATGAGAAATGTTGCACTGGCAGCTAAATGAAATAAAATATTGTTTAAAGTTAAAAAGCTATTTATTTTCAAGTATGTATTTTATGCCTTTAGTTTTAGTTAACTATAATAACCTTGGACCCGACTGCATATAAATCACACTAACTTTTACCCAAGTATTCAGAGTATTAAAACTGTACACATTCAAATCGAATGAGAATGATGGCACGCATGAACTGGAGGATAAACAACAAAGGCAAAAAATAACCAAAACCAAACTGCATTATAAATGTTACTTTGCTCATCATTTTGAATCCTGTGTGGAGAAGTTTCTTGGCAGCTTTGTAGTAAACCGTCTCCGGTCGGTTATAAACCATGGCGTTGTCACACATCAGCTTGAAGTCTGCCTGGAGATTCACACCATGAGACAGAAAATAGTTACATTTTTATAGTTACAAGTCATCTCAGTGATGTCTAAAATGTGACAGTAGAATCTGAAAAACGAGATAAATAAAGATAAAAGAGCAGGACACTTGCATACCTTAAATTCTGTGATAGTTTTGTATTCATTTGCATCGATTTTGTCCTTCATTGTGCTAAAGTCCATGGGATGTTTGATTATCATGGAGTATCCTGGTGCAATGGCGTCTGTCACCGGGAAGGCAAAGAATCCGTGTGCATCTTTCCTGTTGAGACAAAAAGATGGTCCTTAAATAACTGCAGACATGAGAAAAGATTAGAATTACGATGCTGTCTGTTTTCACAGGCTCTCACCTTTGAAGCAAGCGCAAGAAATGCTCCAAGAGCTGCTGGCGAGGAGTGGCTTCATTTTCTAGGAAAATCCAAAAGGACAAACAATAAGAAACATCAATCTAAAGCTATTTGTGATTTGTAACTAGGGGTGAGCGAAATGGCAAACGGAATTATCATGATTCACGATTTTATCACGATGCTTTGTCATGTTGGTTTTACTATTTTGCAAGTTGCCAAAATACGAAATACAAAGAATGGCAGATGTTTAGGCCAAAGTAGGCGAAGATAAAAATCTCTGTCATTATTTTATCTTTGTTATTGAAAAATAAGAACAAAGACAGGCTACATGGTAAAAATACACATAATATACAAATAAAACAAACAGTGCTTTAATTTCAGGTACAGTAGGTGTATTTATCAGTAGCATTCAAGAAATTAAACAAATATAAAAATAAAACACTAGATACATAAATCATACATTGGCTCTTATTAAAGCAACTGTATTAAAGCTCTTCAGTCAAAAGCAGTGAGTGATTTTTTTCTTTGTGTTTTGTTTATTAGCCTACCATCATCTAAAAATGACAATTCTGTCATCATTTACTCACTCTCAAGATTTTTTTTAAACACAAAACAAAGTCAGTGGGTACCAGCTACTGTACTATTATCACCATTCTACAAAATATCTTTTGTGTTCAGCACAAGACAAAAATTAATAGAGGTTTGGGACAACATGTGAATGAGTACATTTTTTGGTGAACTGTCGCTTTAAGAGCTGCGCACATCTAACGTCTACAGGTGTGCATCCATTTTTCTCTCAACTATTCACTACAAAAAAATGCTTTTCTTACTTAGATTTTTTGTCTTGTTTCCAGCCAAAATAACTAAATATTCTTAAAACAAGAAGGATTTTCTAGGCCAGTAAAAATTATTGTCTTGTTTTCATTTTTGCTTGAAACGAGCTTAATAATCTGCCAATGGAGTCAAAAAAATAATCTTGTTTTCTGGTTAAAATAAGATTTTTTTGCTTACCCCATTGGCAGATTATTAAGCTTGTATTAAGCAAAAACTCACTTTTCTGAAAACAAGACAATAATTTTTACTTGTCTAGAAAATCCTTCTTGATTTAAGAATATTTAGACATTTTGGTTGGAAACAAGACAAAAAATCTAAGTAAGAAAAGCATTTTTGCAGTGTTTGCTTTCACTTTAGACATAACCAATTGTGTTTATATGTAATCCTTGTGTGTTTTGGACAGTATTAGTGAATCAGACGTGAAAAATCGCTTAGTCCGGTAATCAGGCGCTGTTTGACAGGCATAATGTTATTTAGGCTTTAAAGCATATGGAAATAATGTACTTTTGTGATTGTGAATAAGTGCAGTGTCCCGTGAGTGAATGTATGTCGTGTTGTGCAGTATATTGAGACGGAGACACACTGTAGCACCATATTACAATATTTTTTCAAAAGCAGATCGTGAAGACATTTTAATCATCCACCATGAAAAATCGTCATATCGCACACCCTATTTGTAACATTTTCATAAAGTTATGCATTGTACCTTGTTGAGTTCGACAGGCTCGTACAGGCCGATCTGCCTGCTGCTCCACTTCTACTTTCACTCCAGGATGAAATTCATCTGCTTCTGATTCCGATTCGAATTTGTCCCGTTTCCTCTTCTTCTCCTCTACAACCACCTGGGACACAATGTTTCTTAGTAACAGCTAACTTTCTGGATATTTATCACACAGGATTTCGGGTGGCTTTACCTCCACGGGCTTCGGAAGAGTGAACGGCTCCACTGGTGGTGCACTGGCAGCGTTCTCTGACTGCTCTCTCTCACGCTTTTTCTTTTTCTCCTCCTGAAACAAGTACATGAAGCATTTGTAAGATGAGCAGTAACTAGATTTTAAATTTTCTTAAAAAAAAAAAAAAAAGGGTTAGTAATTTTTGTCTGTGCAATCAGTGTTATTTTAGTGTCACTGAAAACTATTAAAGTTTTTTTTAATATTTTACTTTTTTTTTTTTTTTACTTTTTGCATTTTCTAATTTAATTTTAATTTGTTGAAGTTATAGTAATTTAGCTGCCTTTTGTCATTTTTAGTTTTCTTTTTTAATAAAATGTGTCTATATAAAAGTTATAGCTCTGGCAACTAGCTTAAAAAATAAAATAAATAAATATATATATATATATATATATATATACAGAGAGAGAGAGAGAGAGAGAGAGAGAGAGAGCGCATTTATTAATCATTATTATAGCATAAATAGCTATAATAAATGCTATTAATAGTTTATATATATATATATATATATATATATATATGTATATGTATATATATTTATTTATTTATTTATTTTATTTTTTTCAGTTAATGTTAAGCTTATTTTAAAAAAAAATTTTTTTTATGGCTTTAGTTTTAGTTAACTACTACATCCCCGGTGAAATCAGTGTTATTTTTGTAAACTTTAATATTTTAAATAGTTTGAATAAGCTTTTATTTTTCCATTTTCAGTATAATTTTTGTTAAAGTTTCAGTAATTTTGCAGTATGCTTTTGTCATTTTTTAAATACGTCTATTTAATTTTTATATTTTTTATTTCAGTTACATGTTGCTTTATGTTACATGTTTAAATCAGCAAGTAACATCCAATTTTCCTCTTCAGATTAGTTACTTTGCATTTTAAATGTAATTTTGTGTAAAAATGTCTCAACTTTTGGCATCTGATCAAATTATAAGACAAGAAAAAAACTGAAATATCACTTCCAGTTTACTCATCTTACTAGAAAAGTCAAAAGCACTGCGTTGCGGAATTCCATGCAACCTTAGCCGCTTTTCCACTGTCGGGCCGAACCGTTCTTAGAACGGTTGGTCACGGTTTCAGTTGTGTTTCCACCTGAGCCTGGTACGGCTGTTGCCTGGCTACCAGTTTCTCTATGGCTAAGCGGAAGCGCAGTAAACAGATACGGTAAATATAAATAAAAATGGCTGAGACACTTTGGTCTGTGGATGAGAAACGCACGTGTATTCGTGATGGTGATTTTAGTTAACGTTACATATTGCAGCCTAAACTTGCGTTACCAAGACAACGACTGACGCATTTGTATTTACATTCCAAAGAGTTCTGTTATCTGCACCACAGTGGAAAATCAAACCGTATTCGTGCTGACTGGCCCGGATCGGTACGGAACAGAACGGTTAAAGGAGTAGTTCACTTTCAGAACAACAATTTACAGATAATTTACTCACCCCCTTGTCATCCAAGATGTTTATGTCTTTTTTTCTTCAGTCGTCAAGAATTTTTTTTTGAGATAAACATTTCTGGAAATTTCTCCATATAATGGACTTAAATGGTGCCCCGATTTTTGAATCTACAAAATGCCGTTTAAATGCAGCTTCAAATGGCTGTAAACGATCCCAGCCGACGAAGAAGGGTCTTGTCTACCGAAACGTTCGGTCATTTTCTTAGAAAAATATATTTTTATATACCTTTTAAGAAGGGCTGTAACGATACGCGATATGAAACCGAAATCGCGACACTCAGATCCACGATCCTGTGTCGCGGTGTAATAAGGGAGAATCGCGACACACCCCGTGACTACCTTTCCAATCATGTGACGTCTGCCTGCAAAAGTTGAGCTAGTTGAAGAAGAACATGAGGAAACATGGCAACCAACCCAGAGATTGCGAACCCTCCCTCCTCATTTAAGTCAGCAGTATGGCAACATTTCGGAGCTGTATGATCCATAAAATACGGAGAAAGGCTATTAATAAAGAAAAAAATCCAGAAAATGCGTGTAGTATAGCCTGCGCAGTAAAAATACAATTATGTGTAAAATGTCATAGTGTGTGTCTGACATGAAAACCACGCTAGTCATTGTCCCATAAAATGACAAATAGCAAATAACTCATATAGTATTTTCATTACGTTTCATTTATTTTGTTTTTGTAAAGTAAAATGAGACCTTGTTGTTTGCAACTACGTTTACCCCGAGACCGCGTCGCGAACACCAGCTCGACCGCAAAACACTTTCACTATGAGAGAAAGTGGCAGCCGCTCAGAGATTCCACCGTTTGACGCGTCCCATGTGAAATGGCTTTTAAACGGTCTTCAGACAGAGCGCGAACACAGGCACGGGACCGTTTGAGAGCAGCGTCAGCGTGTACCGGCTTGAGTCCAAAGAGCAAATACCCGTGCTTGTCACCCGCATTGCACCTGACAGATAAATATTATTCCTTCGTTACGTCAGTTATAGCGGTTCACCCGTTGGGTAGGACTCTGTTTCGCACACACATAGAATCTTGCATCGCTAGCAGGTTTAAAGAATTTGACATCTTGACAATTTTATCACTATCATGTTAAATTTTTGAAAAAAAATTTAGTGACAGACGGACATTATCAGTTGTTAATTTTAATACAGAAGGTTTTTATTAAACCTTAAAATGTGACCTTGTATGTTAAACTAAGAAAGCTATTGAAATTTTTTTTTTTTTTTTAATAAATCTGTTGTTTTATTTTCAGTTTCATGTTTTCATTTTTGTTCAAAATATCGTGATACATATCGTATAGTGAACCCAATATCGGGATACATACCGTATCGTGACCTAGGCATATCGTTATCGTTACACCCCTACTTTTAAGCACTGAAACTCGTCTAGCACTAGGGCTTGTTGTGCGCGTTCCAAACTTTACGTACTCACGTCGAAAGGTCACGCGTGACGTATGCGAGACTACAGACCCAGTGTTTACAAAGCGAACTTGAGAAGAGAGAAGTGCAACGCAATCAAATGCTCTTTAGCAACAAGGTACAACATAAAGTACAACGATGTCGGACGACTTTGAAGCTGGAGGAGCACATGAGATGGAGTTTTTCACCGTTTCCTACCTTTTTGAGCCGGAATACACAGACGATGAACTCTGTCAGAGAGAGAAAACTGAGACAGCCGCGGCGGCGACACAAGCTTCGGGCAGACCGCGTTCAAACCAGACGAGATGGTGGTGCAAGTGTGGAAAATGCCAGCCATTTCCAACGGAGCAGGAATCTCAGTGCTGTCACGACTGGACCACATCTGTTCCACTGTTACAAACAATCGGTGAGTCAGGTGATGGGACTGCTTCAAGAATTCGCTGCATTGCAGAGCACGCTGGACGC
This sequence comes from Garra rufa, assembly GCF_049309525.1. Classification (NCBI taxonomy): domain Eukaryota; kingdom Metazoa; phylum Chordata; class Actinopteri; order Cypriniformes; family Cyprinidae; genus Garra; species Garra rufa. The sequence continues at coordinate 2,668,938 of NC_133369.1, read as the reverse complement.
AGTACGTAAAGTCGGGAACGCACACTACAAGCCCTAGCGCTGGACGAGTTTCAGTGCTTAAAAGGTACGTAAAATTATATTTTTCTAAGAAAATGACCGAACGTTTCGGTAGACAAGACCTTTCTTCGTCGGCTGGGATCGTTTACAGCCATTTGAAGCTGCATTTAAACGGCAATTTGAAGATTCAAAAATCGGGGCACCATTTAAGTCCATTATATGGAGAAATTTCCAGAAATGTTTATCTCAAAAAACATAATTTCTTGACGACTGAAGAAAAAAAGACATAAATATCTTGGACGACAGGGGGGTGAGTAAATTATCTGTAAATTGTTGTTCTGAAAGTGGACTACTCCTTTAAGCATTGAGAACGGTTCGGCCCGATAGTGGAAAAGCGGCTCTTGTATACTGCACATTTTGGTAGAAGTATTAGTTCATGTTGAATATTCTCATACTGTACACAATTTGAGGAGTCATGTATAAATATGAGCGTTTAGAGTCACTATTTCACTCACCTTCCTTCTTCTCCTCTCCTCATCATCTACATACTTCTCCTTCTCCGATTTCTTCTTCTTCTTCTTTTTCTTTTCTTTGTGCCGCTCCCACTCGTGGTCAGAGCGGTCATCGTAGTAACTGGAGTCGTGTCCGGAGCCGGAGAGCTCGGTCACTTCACTGCCGCCCACCTTGAGCACCAGCTTCAGGGGTTTATCCAGAGGTTTATCCTCATAGTCTGAAAAACAACACAATATAATTTTTTGGTAAATGAACAGACTTAATGACATTTTTGCTGTTCTGGTGGAGATGTGCTCTCATACCACTTCTCATTTATCTCTAGTAATAGACTACAAGGAGCATCATGAGAGCATTAAACTCACTATCTAGTGTACATACAACTAAATATCCCCTGACAGTCCTGTTGAACTAACTACAGCAATAAAAAACAGAAAAACAAATAAACAGTGAGACAGTGTCCCTCCAGTGTCCTATAAATTGAATCATTTTGTATTTATAATCAATTCAATCATAAAATCATATAGAACAGGGGTTTTCAAAATGGGGCCCAGGAACAAATATAACAATAATAATAAAGAAACTATTAAACCACATAAATAAAAAATAAAAATAAATCAAACAATAATAAACATAATAGAACAATTAATTAAAAAACACACACACACACAATATTAATAATGTATAAATAAACAAATAGTATTAAACTAAAACAGATTAAAGATTTTTTTACTAAAATAACAACTAAATCATACAAATTCATTTAAATAAATAAATTATAAAAAGATTAAAATGAAAAAATATTAGTAAAATACTAAATAAACAAATAATATAAATTGATTTAAATAAATAAATGCACACAGTACAGTACAGTGAGTAAAATTAAACATAATGAAATACAAATTAGATATTTTCTGAATTTATAATATTAAAACCTCACAATATAATATGGGTCTTCAAACTAGAAAATATATAGCTGGGATGAATGAACAATAAATAATAAACAAATAAACAGTACAAATTAATTTAAATAAATAAAATAAAACTACATTAAACTACAACAATAAATAGTGATTAAAATAAAGAAAATGAATCATACAAATTCATTTAACTAAATAAATTAAATAATAATAATAAATAACTTAATTAAAAAAACATTAAAATAATAAAAAGATTAAAATGAGACATTTTAGTAGAATACCAAATAAATAAATAATAGAAATAAATGATGCTTCTAACAGTTCATTTCGGTACAATTCAGTGAGTAGAATTAAACGTAATAATGTAATGAAATCGAAATGTTTCCATCCATTTACAATATTAAAACCTCACAATATAAGCTGGGTCTTCAAACAAGAAAACATATAGCTGCTTTTTAAATATTAGGTTTGTAGAATGAATCTAATAAAGATTGCACCCCCATGATTTACAGAACGCCCAGAATTAATAATCATTAATTAAAACATATTATTTGTCTGTTCTTGTATGAGTAAAAACATATGTCTTAATTTACTAACTGGAAAAATACAGATTTGCAGAGCACTTAGAATGAATTAAAGCGATTTTCATACACATATCTAACATTTTACCTCCTTCAACCGCTCTCCACTCGGGTCTGTGTTTCTTATGCTTCTTCCCCATTTTTGTCTTTGTTTATTTGGGAAAAAATCAGGTTTAATCTAGCGGAATACGCGTATTTTTGTCTTGCTGCCGCTCTTCGGTACAGCAACAACAACATTAGCAGCTATGGTTAACTTCCGGTTTCAGGCGGTGACATTTCCGGAGCAGGCCGACGTCACCGTTAGCGCGGTTAGTTCGAGTTTGTCCGTCGCTGTTGTGAGGTAAGTGTGTTTAATTCTGCTTTGCTTTCTGCGTTTACATTATCTGACAGTTGACACAATATACATCATTAAACCTAAGAAATCAATTCTTCGGTTCGTTATTTCTACGCCATGTTTACAATTAGCCTGTTTGCAATATAATGGTACACTGTAATTGTTAGTATGTGGTTAAATATAGCTTGCTAGGTGAGCTAACTGAGCTTTTTTGCGTTGTTTACTAGTTTCTCCGACATTACCAAGGGCTTCGTATATAAATCTGGTATTGTTTTTGTCACATTTGTTGTTATTTATGGCGTTGTGTAGATTGGTTTTCATTATAGGACTGCAACCAACAATTATTTTGATAATCGATTAGTTTGTCGATTTTTTTTTCGATTCATTGATTAATTGGCTTTTTAAAATTTTACTTTATGGACAAAAATCACACTATTTCACATTCTGCCCAATGTCTTTCAAACAAACGTGTTTACTGAATGTTATGAAAACAGTGCTTAATTTATTAGACCACCGAAAAAAGACAAATATCTGAAGAAAAACACTATCCCCCGGTTTCACAGATGAGGCTTAAGCCTAGTCCTAGACTAAAATGTAAATCTGAGCTGTTTCAACTGAAAGAAACTTGTACTGACTGAGCTAAAAATATATCGGTGCCTTTGTTTTGTCTCATGTTTTTTTCTAAGCATGTTTGTAAAAATTACTTAAATATCCTAATTGAACTATCTGCTAATCCTGGTTTAGTCTAAGCTCTGTCTGTGAAACCGGGCCTATATCTTTTACATAGATAACAGCAATAATTATAGCATTAGAAATAGCCTGCTGTTACTAAAGAGCTTATGCATATTGGAGGACTAACTAATGATTTTGCTAGTCACCAATACGGTTACCAAACCTTAATTTGTTAAACACCTTACATAAATTTGTTTTATTAAATTCGTTAAGCACTGTATAAAGTGAACAAAGTTTAAATCTCTACATTAAAAATGAAAAGAATAGCCTAATAGCGATAATAGAGATGAATAAAATCAAACTCAGTGTTAACCAACAGATGAGAGGAGTGTTCTGCTGGAACATGTGTTTACTGCTCAAAGTCACGTTTACTGTAATTTCTTTGTATAAAAGGCAGCTATGAAGTGTCTGATATTTATCAGATAATTACACTGTTATCGCTTTACAGTTCCTACTCTCCATAAATATGTGCACTACATGTTGTCTTTCAAACCTAAATGTTTTTGGCACTGAGTATTAATTGCCTCCCTCTCTGTGTTCCTGCTGTCTGATGCTCAATTAGTAAAGATTTCAACTTAACACAGACTGTCAGGATGGACTTTTATGCATAAATGGAAATGCTTGTGTGAGTTTGTGACATTCACAGATAAGGATATGATCGTAAACTGAAAGTTTTCATGCTGAGGATGCAAACGAATTTGTCAAAGCACCTCACAGGGCAAGCCATTACGCTATTTGCTTAAAGTTTAAAATAAAGAATTCTCGTGTTTTGGGCAGCTTGGGATCACATAACTCTCATTCGGTTTCCTCCACTACTTTTGGATGCATTTTGTCCGTAGAAATGCATCATTCAGTGCTGTAATTTGTCGCAACCCTCTGAAGTTGTATGTGCACTGTGGGCGGATCCGATTAATTGATAATGTGAATGATTTTCATTAGCGATAATAATCGATTTTATCTGCCCTATTTCATTATTTCACATTGTGTTCTCTGTTTTTCAGTCAACAGCAGTTTGAGTAATGGACATTTCTGACCATCACATGAATGATGTTGCCATCATCCGCCCTGATGTGCACATAGAGGTTCATGTCAAATCTCAGAGGTAATTCATGATTTACTGAACTGTACATTTATTCTATGGGATGACTGGACACTGATTTAGTTTTACAGATCCTTTGTAACAGAATATAAAACGCAATGAACAATTTATAATTTACTAAGTCATTAAAAGTTTCGTAGTAGTGCAACTGTTTTTGAATCTTTTAACATGTAATAGTATTTGTTGTTGCTGAAATCTGATGGCCCAAAACCATTAAAAGCTTATGAAACTTCAGAAATCATTCCAAAACAATTTAGTACTTTTCTTCAGCAAGGACACATTAAATTGATCAAAAGTGACAGTAAAGACATTTGTGACTCTGGACAACAAAACTAGTCATAAGAGTCAATTTTTTTCTAATTAATATTTGTACATTATCTGAATAAATAAAGTTTCCATTGATGTATGGTTTATTAGGATTTGACAATATTTGGTCAAGATACAGCTATTTGACAATCCGAGGTTGCAAAAAATCAAAATAGTGAGAAAATCGCCGTTAAATTTGTCTAAATGAAGTTCTTAGCAATGCATATTTCTAATCAAAAAATTAATTTTGATATATTTATGGTAGGAAATTTACAAAATATCTTCATGGAATATAATCTTTGCTTAATATCCATATGATTTTGGCCAAAAAAAAAAAATAATAATTTGATATATTTACGGTAGGAAATTTACAAAATATCTTCATAGAACATGATCTTTACTTAATATGCTAATGATTTTGGCATAAAAAGAAAAATTGATCATTTTGACCCATACAATGTATTTTTGGCTATTGCTACAAATATACCCGTACTACTTAAGACTGGTTACAAGTTTAATGTTACAAAATTTCTATTTCAAGTAAATGCTGTTCTTTTGAACATTCTATTCATCTGTGAAAAAAAATAAAATAAAATGTATCATGGTGTCCACAAAAATATTTTCAACATTGATAATAATCAGAAATATTTCTTGAGCAGCAAATCAGCATTTTAGAATGATTTCTGAAGGATCATGTGACACTGAAGACTGGAGTAATGATGCTGAAAATTCAGCTTTGATCACAGGAATAAATTACATTTTACAATATATTCACACAGAAAACGTTTATTTAAAATCACAATAGTATAATGTTTGTTGTTTTTTGATTAAATAAATGCAGCCTTGGTGAGCAGAAGAGACATTAATATTTCAAAACATTAAAAATCTTCATTATTCCAATCTTTGGACCTCCAGTTTATATCAAATGCTCTGAAATTGTGTTTGCAGCACGGCCAAGAGGTCTGAGGTGAGGACGCATGTGTTGTCGCTGCTGGATCGACACAGTACGGTTTTAGGCTCCTACAGGTGGACGGAGTTTGATGATGAATTCCTAACCAAATATGTGGAGTCGATCACTATAGCAGATTCAACTGGTCCAAAAGTAAATACAGTTTTTTAATCTTCTGTGTTCATTCTGTTTTTAAATGTTTAATGCATCTATTTTGAGGAGTTTTTACATGTCATGTTTTCAGTCTAAGGTTTATGGGTGTATTATCTCTTTTATATCCTACAGCTTGTGGATCTGAAGGTTCACAACCTTTGTATCCATATTTTCTCTCTAAATGATGACAGTCCAAGCACACTTGCTCTGGAAGAGGAGGAGGAGCTCTCTGCTGCCAATCATTGGCTCCTCCCAGCAGGTGATTATGCATGACACGCCCCCTTTAATGCAAAGCACATTCACAAATTACTTTAATTGAATCCTTCACTCAAAAAGAAAATTCTGCGACGATGTACTTGTTCCAAACCTCTATGCTGTTATTCTGTCTACAATATAATGCAAAATGATTTTTAACACTTGTAATATGGTGCATGTTTTTTTTTTTTTGGTCGTTTTTTTGAGCTTGGCAGTGTGGAAAGCCTGGAAGGGCCTTAAGCCTGCATCCATTGTAAATAGAGTAGAACTGAATAGAAATGAGCAGCTTAAACATTCTACCTAAGATGTTATTGTCTGTTTCACTAAAAAATAAACAAATGATAATAAGGTTTGGAATGACATTGGGGGCAAAAAATAAAAACAGAATTTTATTTTTTGCATTAACTTTTGAAAAAAAAATCATTAGTTTTTTTAATGCTCTTCTGTCAGGAGAAAATGTAAAACATTTAAACTAAAAAATTTTTTTATTTTATAAATCATTTTATTTAAGCTAGTTGCAAGGCAACATTTTTTGATAGCATTGAAAAGGTTTTTATCCAGTTTAATATAAATTTAATTTTAGATTTTTTTTATTGAGACAAATGGATCTTAATTATCTTATTTAGTTTCTGTTAAATTTTAATAACTCCAAGTATGGTTTTCGCCATGAAAAAGGCATTAAAATCAAACTATATACAGTACATTGTTCCAGAAAAAAAGAGTGATCTTTTAAGACTACGAAATATTCATCTTCTACTTCATGTCTTCCAGCTGAGTTTCATGGCATTTGGGAAAGCTTGATTTATGAAGATGGCATCAAAACACAAGTAAGACAATCATATCCAGTCATCTTGTGCAAACACACCACTGTTCAAAAGATTTTTTTTCCTTTCTTTTTTTGAAAGAATTTAAGGCGAGACACTGCAGGTGAATAGGGTAAAAAATAACGAATAGTTATAACCTTACTTACCCAGTTAATTGATTACATTGATAATTGCAAACATTTTTTGTATTAAAAGTTTTCTAAAATGTTAGGTTTAAATATGCAAATCAGGCATTATTTATTTAAACGTGCGCATTTGCATACATTTTTAGTACAAAAAAACACTGGATGAAATCAGTTTCAAAATTCTTGTTTATTATTATTTTTTTTTTTACATATTAGAGTCAAATGTTTTTACTGAGGGGAATTTGGGTATCTCATATTGACTACGTTTACATGGACACCCGTAATCTAATTAATGACCTTATTCTGAATAAGACAATAATATGATTAAGCTGTTTACATGAGTTGCTTTTAGAATATTCCTTTCATGTTCCCGTTTTACATGTTATAGTACATAGATCGATTAATGACACACATCATTACGTCCACACGCGACGCTATCAGTTCATCTTCGTTATAGACTTTTGGATGTTTGGGTTTTAATTTTACAAAAGCTTGAAGTGGCTCTGGACATATGCAACATTTTTTAGAATGTGTGAGTTAAAATTTGCCGTGGTCGCATTTGTGCGAGTGCGTGCTGTGCTGCTCCAAAGCGTCTGCTCCATACAGCGAGCGTTTCAGCCAGTCAGTTTTTAGGAGAAAAAAAAAACACACGCAAGCACAGTCACCGAAAGCCAGTTTAGTTTTACTTTTTTTGTTTGTTTTCATTTTGAAAACCCTGTTATCTTTGCCGTGTACCTCACATTACGCTTTGGAGGCTTTCTTTCATTTATTTTCTTTATTAATTATTTTGATTGCTCAGTGTTTGCGCGCCCTGTAATAAATTGTTTAGTCGGCATATAACACAGCATGTGATGGAGTCCATGCCTCGTCTTATTAGTTTTTGTTAATAAATGCTATATAAGCTAGTTTTAATTTATTTTTGTTATGCTGTTTAATTAAAAATAACAAATCCATCTTTTAAGAATTTGTTTTAATCTTAAAATTGATAGGTGTAGCCTTATACTGTATATGCAAGCAAAACCAAGATCATGAATTCGAAAGTAAAAGTAGCCTAAAAAGCATCCTAAGACATTCCAATAGCGGAAATCCCGTTCACAAAATTAAAATAAATACTTACAAATAATACTAATGAAAAAGGGGGTTGAATGTTAAAAACGTTTCCATAAAACTAAAAATTATGATAACAAACTAGGCTATTTATCAGCAATGAGCATTGATTAAGCCCATGTTGTAGCAAAAAATAAATAAATAAAAATGAAACCAAAGCGCGACCAACTGAGAGCGTTATGCCGCGTTCCAGACAACCCGTTACCCGTGTTTTTCCAAACTTCTACCCGTGAAAGTGCACTGGAAAGGCACTCAAACCCGTGAATTCCCACCCGTGAACTCGTACTAGATCGACGACGTACTCCCAGTTCCGAGTTCTGACGTGACATAGCCCGAGAAACAACAATATAAAGCCTCTAGGGGTGCGGTTTTTAGTGGCACACGGTGGAAAAATAGAGTTTAGGACAATATAACGTTGCAATCAAATTATTAATACTATAAAAATAATAAATGCTTGGCGTGACTTGCCTGGAACGCTACAAAGTCCTGAGTCGTGGTTTGAACATTTACGAACGTGGTTTGATTTACGAGCTCAAAAACCTGCCTGGAACGCAGCATTAGTGTGTATCCTGTCACAAAATGGGGCGAAAAGTCCTACACAAGGGGAATAGTCTGATTAAGGTGTGTACATGTCTTCCATAATGCGACTAAAATAGGAATACTCCACCTGTCTTAATTCGATTTGTGTTTACTCAGATTATGACTTTAGTCGGATTAAATTAATCAAAAATATCAGTTTACATGGTTGCTTCTTAATCAGAGTATTGACTTAATCGCGTTAAAATCGGAATATTGTTGTCCATGTAAACGTACTCATTGTCACTCCATAATTTAGATTTTTTTTTTTATTACCATTTTGGGGGGAATAAAATGTATAAAATCAAGCACCTCACATATGAACAAATCCTTCTGTAAAAACCTTCAGAAAATAGACAGGAATACAAATGTAAAGTCTGGTGTGTGTAAGTGCTGCTGAAGTGGAGATTTATGGCTCAGTGTAGGAGAAAAAAACTAATTTTGAGAAAACTGTCTTTAAAAATATGTATTATAATTGAAATTTATTAACACAAATAGATAAAGTGCTGTAAAAGAAACACTTAACAGTGTCTTTTGGGTGTTTTCTTTCCACTAGTCTGAAAAAACACTTCATGAAACACCAAAAAGCCCAAAATCTCAAACTTGACAGATGCATGAAAAAACTGTTTTTGCCTGCAGTTTCTCCCCTTAATACTTTTATTGAGCAAGGATGTGTTAAACTGCTAAAAAGTGAGAGTAAAGACTATTAGAAAAGATTTATATTTTGAATGCATGCTGTTTATTTTAACTTATTATTCAACACAGAAATACTGGTTCCAAAAAATATTAAGCAGCAAACATTGATAATAAATCAGTATATTAGAATGATTTCTAAAGTATCATGTGACACTGAAGACTGGAGTAATGATGCTGAAAATGCAGCTTCGATCACAGAAATAAATTGCATTTTAATAGAGATTCACATAGAAAACAGTTATTTCAAATTGTAATAATATTTCCCAATTTAACAGTTTTTACAGTATTTTTGATCAAACAAATGTAGACTTGGTGAGCAAATATTTCTAATCCCAAACGTTTGAACAGCAGTGCATGTACTATATTGCAAAACTGGCACATTTCTACCATTGCATTGTCACACTGCCCATCCCATAACATGAACTTTGTCTTCACTTTGGTCTCCAGCTCTTGGATTATGTTTCGACAACAATTTTCTTCTCTGACAGAAACGTTGACAGCAATTTGATTGCCTGGAATCGCGTGGTGTTACTTCACGGTGAGACAATAAAAGCTTTTTTGAAAGCTCAGGAGTTTCTGTCTTCATTGAACGGCTGCCCGTGTCATGTTTATACAGTTGCCGTATCTCTCATAACCCCTCAGGGCCGCCTGGCACAGGAAAGACGTCTCTGTGTAAAGGACTTGCCCAGAAACTCTCCATCAGACTGTCTGGCAGGTGTGACACCTTCATAAAAATCAAAAACGCAGCTGCTGAGCGTCCTGTGTCTATTTACCGTTGTTTGTGCGTTTCCACCCTAAACAGGTACGCACACAGCCAGTTTGTGGAGATCAACAGCCACAGTCTCTTCTCTAAGTGGTTCTCAGAGGTACAGCTGGATATTTCGTGTCAGAAATGCTTTCTCAGATTAGTGTCTGAAACTTCATTAACATCTGACTGTTTTTACAGAGCGGAAAACTGGTCACAAAGATGTTTCAGAAGATTCAGGAGCTCATTGACGATAAAGACGCGCTGGTGTTCGTCCTGATAGATGAGGTTCTCTCTTTTTAACATCTTTAATATTCCTTCACTCATCACTCATGTCTTTTTTGTTGCATTTGACTCGCCTTTGCTTAACAAAACCACTTAAATCAGTCCAAAGTGGTTTGTTAGCCAACAAACTGCTTTCTAATGGTGAGTCTGGTGTAGTTTGATGGTTTTAGAGGGGATTTGGGCACATATCAGACCACTTTTCACAATTAGACCACTTTAGACTGGTTTATAAAAGTTATTAACCACAAGAACCCTTGCTTTACAGTGATATTACTACATGAAGCAACCCATAGCCTCAGTAACCCTTGTAAAACACTGTATGATAATTTGATTATCATTGAATCTGAATCACAATCGGTCTCAATTTCAGTATAATCTTTCCAAAACAGCTTTGATATTTTGATACTTTTGAGATTCATTTTTTTTTGTTTTGTTTTTCAGATGTTGAATGTTTCTTTAGGAAGCTATTAGTTATTAAATTTTTTTTTTTTTTTTTGCAAAATAAGTATGTAAAATAATTTGGAAAAACATAGCGAAATCGAAACTTTGGTTATTTAGTAGATTTTCTCAAATGTTATTTATAAATATGCATATGCAACATTATTTTTTAAAACATAGACTAATTTGTGCACACTTCTAGTGTCTTTTATCACTCTGTAAATCAGAACAGAAAAATTGTTTTAATGAATAAAATAAATAAATATGCAATATTTCGCCACTGTTTTATAGATACAGCAAGTGAAAGTTTTACAATTATGACACAATTCAGTACAAAAATGTATTTGAAAAATAATATATTTGAACCATTAAGGATTAGTCATGAAAAATTAAAAAATTTTGGTATTTGACCAATTAAATACTGTGATACTGTGAATAATTAAAACTAGCTTAATTTTATACATAAATACATGTGATGTCAATGAGCGCGCAAAAAAAATTGTGTGAGAATAACAGAAGAAATTCTGATCCAGTGTTGCATTTTTGATACACATGCTCTTAAATTTAAGTACGTTCAACAACTGTGAGACATTTTCCCAATATTAGACATAGAAAAATAAAATAATAAATCAAAAATTAAAAATGATAAAATAACTAAAAAAGAATAATTCTCAAATACTTACTGTAATAACATTAATTACACTTAATGTAATTTAATACAATAAAAAAAAAATATATATAATTTGTGGGAGAACAACAGAAGAAAGTCTGGCCCAGCAATGCTTTTTGCTACTCTTAGAAAAATTGTCTTAAATTTATGTACGTTTAAAATTTCAGTGCTTGTGAGCCTTTTCCCATCACTAGACTTATAGAAATATAATATTAAATTAAATTAATTATTATTAAATATTAATTATTATTTAATTAAATTATTATTAATTAAAAATTGTATTTGTTAAATGTACTATTTGGCCATTTAAATACTATAATAATATTAATTACACTTAATTTAATAAAAAAAAGTCTAATTTGTGTGTGCAAAATGTGTTGCATTTTGTAAATTTTATGTATGTTAAAAATACAGTGCATGTGTGCTTTTTATTTACTAAAATAAATAACAAATAATATTCCTCAAATTCTTACTTTTATAAATAATAAATATGTTCCAAAAGTGTTAAAAATGGTTTAATATGCTTTTTTTCCCCAAAAGAGTGCCTGCTGCTCTTTTACCCCACTTTAGAGAAAGTTAGGTATTTAATTATGCTAACAAACAATGCATTTTTTGCTCTGCTGTGTTTCCGAGGGTAAATAATGTGTGCATTTCAGGTGGAGAGTCTCACAGCCGCACGGAGCGCCGCTCAAGCGGGAACAGAACCATCTGACGCTATTAGGGTGGTCAATTCAGTGCTGACCCAGCTCGACCAGATCAAACGGTCAGTTTCTCTTGATCTGTTCTGCACCGCTCTCTTTCATCTACAAAGGCATGCTTGAAATCAGAATGACTAGTTACTCAGTGTTATTGTGCATGATTCATTGTGGAGGTTATTTCAGATAAATAGAGGTTTTTGTAGTCTTTCATCATAATATAATAACCTATTCCAACAGTTTTCCCCTTCTGATGCCATCTTGCCCTCCTTTTTATGCAAGATGCATGTTGAAATACGTCACATAATGGAAGTAATAGCAGTTTTTCCATTCATCATCATATGAACTTTGTTTCCCTGATTCAGGCACTCAAATGTTGTCATTCTCACTACATCCAACGTCACACAAAAGATCGATCTGGCCTTTGTGGACAGAGCTGATATAAAGCAGTATATCGGCCCTCCGAGCGCCAGCGCCATATTCAACATCTATCTGTCCTGTCTGGAGGAACTCATGAAGGTGAGTGTGTTAACTGTTGAACATCTTTGTTCTAGTGATCGACAGATATTGTTTTTTTTTTTTAAGAACAGATACAATGGCAATTATTTGCATGTTTATGTGCCCGATAACTGATGCATAACCGTTATTTACTGTTATGAAGTAAACAAATGACTGAGTGAAATAAGTCCATACTTCCCTTTGATTCCCCCCTCCCTCATTTTATTTAATTATTAAATTGAATCTTCATATTACATCAATAAAAACATTATAAAAAAGCATCAGCTGCAACACTAACAAGCAAAATAGATGTAGAATGTTTTCAAATATAGAAAATAAAAATAGAACTGGAGTCATATCAAAATTTGATGTTTATCTGCTTACCCCCAGGGCATCCAAGATGTAGGTGACTTTGTTTCTTCAGTAGAACACAAACAAAGATTTTGAACTGTTGTCAAACTGTTGCAGTCTGTCAGTCATATAATGGCAGTCAATGGGCACCAAATCTTTGAGAGTAAAAAAAAAACATACACAGACAAAACCAAATTAAACCCTGTGGTTCATGATAATACATTGAGGTCTTGAGACACAAAATGATCGGTCTGTGCAAGAAACTGAGCAGATTTTATCATTATATCAGCTCAGCAACATGTATGGAGTGCGTTCACAACAGCCGGTGTGCAATGCGTCAACGTGCTCTGGGAATGAAGTCGGTGAAAAGTCAACACTCCTAGATAAGTTTGCATAAGGAAACGTAATCTTTTAGTTTGTAATAGGTTGCCAGAATTAGTATAAGCACAAGTAATTACAGTATTGAGGTCAATATGCACTATGTAAACAATGAGTGTCGTATACACGCCACAGGTTGTTTCTGTGCATGCATCTGTTATGGCAGATCACTTTGATGCGTCACACGCCGGCTGTTGTGAACAAGCTCAGCACAGTAGAACGTTGCGGTGGATCAGAGGTAAATAATGTTCAGTTTCTTGCACAGACCAGTCATTTTGTAAGTTCATATGATTCTTTAGGGTCTTAATGAAAAGTCTCTAATATACTTTGATTAAAAATTCTCAATAGTAGTGGGAAAAAACACCCTTTTACCTTGTCAAAATCAGCTCTGCAAAATTTCAGCTCATTTTAAGAAATGGCCCCTTTAAATTCCACGAGCTCTGCTAGCCCCGCCCCTCTCTGGGATTATGTTTACTTTAGCCGCATTTAGCCACGTTTAGCTGCATTAAGCCGCGTTTATCGGCGAAACTTGTCAACAAGCACATTATTAAGAAAGGCCATTTGCAAAGATGCATAAAAAAAACCTTCTACTCACTTCTGCTGTGGGTGAAGCTGCATCAGGAACGATTCGCATGAACGTAGATGCATATGTAGATCGGGATCGGCGCTTTCCATTTAAAACAAAAGTAATGTTAAACCTCAGCGTATTCAGCAGCTCAGATGTCAGGAGTAAATGACGACTGCTATGTTCAGTATTACATCCAACAACAGAACACCTCAATCGCTCAATTAGAGTCTTCCTCTGCACCGGAGTCGACACAGTGAGGATCGTTTTGGGACTGTTTCAGTTTAGTGAGGGCAGGTCTAAGGTAAGGTGCTCATGTCAATCAAATGTATTTTGTCACAATGACAAGAAGCTGAGAATGATCTGATTTTAAAAAGGGGATATTACTTTTAAAGATTAAAAAAATACCACTGGGTGTATTTTTGTTATTGAAGGGTGGTTGTGTACACAAACTACAAACACACGTTAATGTGCAAACAACATGGAAAACTTAGTTTTGCACCCGATGACCCCTTTAAGACCTCAATGTATCATCACGAGCCGCAGGGTTTAATTTGGGTTTGTCTGTGTATGTTTTTTTTTTTACTTTTAAAGATTTGGTAAGCATTGACTGCCATTGAATGACTGACAGACTGCAACAGTTTAAGTTAAAAAACTTTTTTTGTGATCTACTGAAGAAACAAAGTCGCCTACATCTTGGATGCCCTGGGGGTAAGCAGATAAACATCACATTTTCATTTTTGGGTGAACTATATCTTTAAATATCGGTAAAAATATTGGTAAATTGCTATATCGGTCAATCTCTATTTTAAGTCTCTAAGTCCTTCTGCTGGATGCCACATAATCGATCTGAACTTTTCCTGCAGCGTCAGATCGTCTACCCCAGACAGCAGCTGCTGAGTTTGGAGGAACTGGGCACCATGAACTTTATGGAGAGTGACGTGACCCATCTGAGCTTAACCCTGAGGAGCCTCGCCCAGTGAGTGATCGCTTATTACACAACCAGACTCAAAAAATCTCAGAGAATGGATCTTAACCACGAGCGTCTCTTTCTGCACAGGAGGAGTGTGGGACTGAGCGGAAGAGCTTTGAGGAAAATCCCATTTCTGGCACATGCGCTTTATGGAAAGGTACTAGGCTTTGTATGATGTTAAAGGTGCCATAAAATGGAAAATTGAATTTACCTTGGCATAGTTAAATAATAACAGTTCAGTACATGGACATGACATACCATGAGTCTCAAACACCATCGTTTCCTCCTTCTTATATAAATCTAGTATTTGCAAAAGACCACCGAAAAATAGGTCAATTCCAACATAACACTGATTGTTACGAAACTTTCCCGGGATCGTTAATAGTTACGCCTCCAACATTTGCATCGCCCAATCATCTGTAATTTCAGCACATCAGTTAAACAAGGCAATCCATTGAAGGGACACGGTTAGCTTAAAGGAACTGTATGTAAGAAATTTATTTCAGTTAATCATAAAATGGCCCTGACATGTCACTAGACATTAAGAAATCATGTTCATTTCAAATACTTATATCACTGACAACAGTGGTCCGGCCAGGATATTGTCATTTAAAAGTGAGTGTTGCAGCCCACGACTGATGTTATTGTTGTCATTTTGTGTTTTGGTCTGAGGCTCCACCCTCCAGCTATCGACCAATCACGAACTCAGTAGAGTTTCGTCCTCCGGGTTGCCAGCTCAGCTGCAGTTACGAACGTGTCGGATAAAACATGTATAACGTTATGAAACCTAAAAGCCTCGTTATGAATCCGAAATACGACGTGACAAAGTCCGAAATAACACAAGGATTTGTATAGGAGATGCCTTTGTAAGATGGAGACGGAGAAGAATTTGAAGACAGACGCCATCGTTGCTGATTTTCTCCTGGACAGGTGAGATTCATCTATGTTTGGCTAACTTTGCTTCCATACAGTGGATTTTCCACGGTCGGCCGTGCTAAATGCGTTCATAAAAAGCTTTATATCGCACCACTAGCAGGGTTTGAAAACTATCTATGTTCCGACTGAAATGTGGTATTACAGTACATCTTTACGAAGTATTTCGCTAATCGCCATTAGTACATTTTTGCGATACATAATTACTTCGCAAAACATCTCTCGTGAAGCATAAACATAATTAACAGAAGAAGAAAAAATTACTGTGTAGGACTCGTCACTTGCCATTGGAAGCTCCTTGTAGCAGCCTACGTTCCTGCTGGATCCTGCAGCTTATCTGGCAACCTCGAGTCGGGGGGGTTCTACAGTATTTTGAAAGTGATTGCAGTACCAGTTTTGGCCACAATCATACATATGGTTCCTTTAATGCTAGCGCTAGCCTGTTACATTGCAATACATAGGATTTCACTTACCACATAAACAGAGAGATGACTGCGCTGATGATGGTGAATGATGGAGAAATAACTGCGCTGATGATGGCGAATGATTTACAGATCCCGAGTTTCACTGAGAATCACTCCCTCTGCATTATAACGTTACACAGAGCGTTCACAGTAATGAGACTAAAATGTCTGCGATTCAAAACGGCAGATTCAACAAACCGCATATTAAAAGTGGCTAGAGCTCCTAATTAAATATATATTTTTATCCATGTGCGAGCTATAGAGTTGAGCCGATCTGTGAAACAGCCAATCAGAGCAGAGCTAATTAATATTCATGAAGCTTCCAAATAAGGCAAAAACAGAGCATTTCATTCTAGGGGCAAATCCTAGGGTTGTAAATGGACCTGTAAAACCGTTTCTGGAGATTTTTTTTGCCCTTTCCTATGCCATATACCTTCTATGTAGATATCAGAGAACAATTTAAAATATTCTCTCAATGCATTCTATGGCACCTTTAAGGTATTTTAACACAAATATGAATTGTTTTAAAGGATTAGTTTACTTCCAGAACAAAAAAATATAGATTATTTACTCACTCTCCCTTATCTTTCAAGATGCTCATGTCTTTCTTCAGTCGTAAAGAAATTGCTTTTTGAGGAAAAGATTTAAGGATTTTTCTCCATATAGTGGACTTCTATGGTGCCCTGAGTCTGAACTTCTAAAATGCAGTTTAAATGCAGCTTCAAATGTCTCTAAATGATCCCAGCCAAGGAAGAAAGGTCTTATCTAGTGAAACGATCGGTTATTTAAAAAAAAAAAGAAAGTACACTTTATACACTTTTTAACCATAAATGCTCATCTTGTCTAGCGTACTCCAGTTCAAGACAGTTAGGGTATGTGGAAAAACTCCCATCTCATTTTCTCCTCCAACTTCAAAATCATCCTTTTTTGTAAAGAGTGTTTGACTTTCTTTTTTTAAACACTGGGTAGGTCCTTCTACAGCGATGTAGGACGATTTTGAAGTTGGAGGAGAAAATGAGATGGGAGTTTTTCCTCATACCCTAACTGTCTTGTCAGAGCTACACAAGATGACCGTTTGAGGTTAAAAAGTATATGAATTGTAATTTTGTTTAGAAAATAACCAATCGTTTCGCTAGTTAAGATCCTTCTTCCTCAGCTGGGATCGTTTAGAGTCCTTTTAAACTGCATTTTGGAAATTCAAACTCGGGGCACCATAGAAGTCCACTATATGGAGAAAATTCCTAAAATTTTTCCTCAAAACATAATTTCTTTATGACTGAAGAAAAAAAGACATGAACATCTTGGTAAATTATCTGTATATTGTTGTTCTGGAAGTGAACTTTAAAGCATGGTAAATCACTGTAATGCATGACACTGAGTGGGTTAT